>NC_137827.1:37342617-37587617 GCF_963921795.1 Nannobrachium achirus | reverse complement strand
GACGTTGTTCACCGAAATCGAATATTCGATTATTATTTTTATTTATTTTAGTTTTGTCTTCAAAAATACTGTATATATATATTTCTTCATGGTTTATAAAGCTTGGCTTGATAGGAAGTCATAAGAACATAGCAGATCTACATGCTCACAATGACTCGCGTTGCGAGGCATTGTGAGCATGTAGATCAGCTATTTTCAGAATGTTCGCCTCTTTCTTACTTAATATTTGACAGTTTGGCCAGTCCTGTCGAATATTCGACTATTCAAATACCTGTACTTTGAGGTCGAATAATTCGAATACTAAAAATCGCTATTCGTGAATGCCCTAGTAAGTAGCAGTTCTTGTCCAGCCTAACGTACAAATGCAGATAGACATGCATGAAGAAGCGATTGGAAGCAATTAGATGGCATCTATTTAGTTTGTACACAAACACACACACCAGGTTGACCTACACACATACTGTAGTGTACATTCAGTCCTGCTGCATCGGGCTGGGTACTGACCCACAAAAAAAAATGTTATTCGGGTATTTTGTCTTAATTAATGGGTAAAAGAAAGAATGCTGGTCAGATGGGTATTCATATTAACGTAATTTTGCGTGGCCAAAATATAGATACGACTTAATCCTCAGATGAAAGGATTCTTGGTCTTCACAAGAATACTATAGTACTATAAAGAGTTTATTTCCCTCCTACGGGTATATACTGTGGAACTGAGGGGCTTTTCTGCATGTTGTACTATGACTAACCATACATTTGCGTGTGTGGGGGTGGGACTGTCTGTTTTAGTGGTCACTGGCCTTTTTATTTAAACCAACAACCAGCCCACTTGTCTACCAGCCAACGTCTCTGTCTGTCTGCCTACGTTTTTTAATGTTTGAAAACAAACGCCATTAGTCATTGTGTGAGATTAAGAGACCGAGAGACCGTCAGGTAAACCCACACATGGACTCTCACACCGGTTTCATACTGCAACCTCAAGATTATCATGGACCTTCAAGTCAGGACCAAATCTACTATGAAACAATACAATGCTCCTCTACAATAGTATTCTTTCTGCAACCTTTGACCTGCATAAGCATGCTCCTTATGGTGCATTTACATGTCATTATACAACCGTGCTGCTCGGAAATCAGTTATTCAATTTTTAACTAAACATGAAAATATAATACTTAAAAGTAAGAATAGTAAAGTGCTATATAAATCATTTAATTTAAAATCGGGCGTACAACAAAGTTTAGGCTTTAGTCCATGAACAAGCAGAGCGTTCCTTTACACACTAGCACCTGCTACTATAACTAAAATGATCATGCCATTATCATCTTTCACCCATGCGTCTCTATTTTGGGCATGTCAGCTATCAAAAATAATTTAAATTTTACAACAAATTTCAAAAATAGTTCACCCCCCAAAAATACTCTTTTCTATTAATTAATCACCCCATGGAGACTTGAATTCATGGAATTGTTTTTGTTTTTGTCACATTCCTAAGCCAATAACTTGATGGCCAAGTTATTCCCTATGGAGACACAAGAGTCTCCACGAATTGCCTTATTGGACAAAAACGGGAAAAAAGATCCATGATTCAATGTCTGGGGTGAATATTCAACAGAAAAACTATCCCTTTAAGTGGATAATTTGTTACGTACGCACGCGCACACGCACGCACGCACGCACGCACACGCACACACACACACACACACACACACACACACACACACACACACACACACACACAGAAAATAACAAAAACGTGTCCATTCACACACCAGCAAAGCCCATAGGAAACATTGGTCCCCAACCTGCTGGTTGACAAACACTGGCTGACTTGCAGACAGATGAATTTCCCCAGCCTGAGTGTTAACGCTGATAGACTGGACCACTGTCCCCACAGCGAGGGAAGTCCCCGCCACAGAAACAGGACTTCCTATGTACAGCCTGTCCTGATAAGGACCGAGATAGATACCCAGAGAGAGAGATGATAAAAGGGCTTCCAACAGCTTAAAGGATGTGTAAACACTGCCATTTAAATGAGATGGACCGGCACTTCTTTGAATATTTGGAGGAAACTGTAACTAATGGCTAATGTCTGGATGAAACTATAACCAATGACTAGCTATCACACTAATGTGTGAATAAACTACGATTTTAGATTTTACTTGAACTAGGCCAGTGCCTGTTAGGAATGATGCTCGTTGGGAAGTGGGAACGCATGCCACGGCCTCCGTTTACCCGTTGCTATGTACCTGCCTGATGAGTGGTGAAGATGAGACTCTCAACAATATAGTGTGAATAATTGTGATAACTGTTATTGCATTGCTTTTCTTTTTTGTTGTATTTTACCTAATTTGTTACCTAAGATTTTATTTTGTAATTGAATGTCTACTTTGGCAATAGATAGATACACAGTGTGTGAGCTTGTTATTTTCATTCTTCTGAGCTGAGGTTTTACCTGTAACAAATAGCTCATATTACAATAAAAACGTGTTTCTGTCTCTATCCCCAGTTGTTAGCGGTGGTGTCAGAGTTGGAGCGTCAGGGTCAGGTTGTGTTGGTTCTGGGCAGGAAACACATGCTTCAGCGCACCCGGTCCTGGGACCAACAAAACATGAGGCTCATCCGACAGAAGGCACACTGCTTCTTCACTGACAACATGTGAGTCCCTCTGAGAATAGAGAAAAGAGCAGTGGTTCTCAACCTTTTGCACGTCAAGGACTAAATTGACATGTACTTGGCCACGGACACCCATCTGAAAAGATATATGCCAGGGACCCCATACAAGATTTGTTTTTAACATGGTTGGGCAGAGCTTTAGACAAAGTAGAAAAATACACATAAGAGTCCATTTAGTTTCTAACTATCCATCACTTATGGGACCCCCTTGAACCCCCTCAAGGACCCCTGGGGGTCCCCGGACCCCACACTGAGAACCAACGCTTTACATAGTCAAAGCTTATGATTAAAAAAACAGTACTTCTTATCAGTAGTGCTGACGAGGTGCTGACTCAGAGAACAGAGAACATTTAATGATGAGTCGGGTACAAAGCTGCACTGAATCGTGAAGATAAATGATTTAAGTCCCAGGTGCTAAGTGTTTAGAACAGATGACATGCTTGTATAACAGGAGGACTGGATGAATAGCCATTTTCATCCCGACAGTATTCCACGATTAAAGTTGGAAACAGTCTAGATTCATCATATCATTCAGTACAACGCCACGCTCCTGATGTTGGGTACATCGGTAGCTAAATAATTGGCTGAATTTGCTCTAGGGACTAGAGTTTTCAGATCAATCTGCACCTGAAAATGTATTAAAATGCATTGATAAAATAACTATGACAACAAATAACTGCACAATGATATTTGTGACTTTGATTACCTATCTCAAAGAATTTTCTCTGCAAGTAGATTTTTATATTATACTAATTACTTGATGTGAGGTGATTGTGACGTAGGAAAATGTGTCATTTTGCAAAACGCGCATGATTGATTGATTGATTGAAGGCTTTATTAGAAGTTTGCATAGGAAAATGTACAGATTCATGACGGTACAGTTCACTGGTACAAGGTCTACTAAAAGGAGATCCATGAAAAGACTAAGCTTATTTCAACAGGAAACCATTAAAGTATCTCATATAACATTGAATGACAGACAAATAGAACACAGTACTATGCAGTAGATATGTAAAGAAAAAAAGAAAACAGTAGGTCTATACAATCAGTAAGTACAGTATATACAATATATACAAGGAAGGGGCAGGTAACAGTAAGTCTAAACAATCAGTATGTACAGTATATACAAGGAAGGGGCAGGGAGGGTAGGGTTGGGCTAGGTTTTTACCAGTTGTGAACGGCTGCTGCCTGTAAGTGGTTTTTTAGGGCAATTTTAAAGGATGCTAGTGATCCACACTCCTTTATGGCCTTCGGTAAGGCATTCCACATTTTTGTGGTGTAGCAGAAGAACGAGTTCGACCCTTTCTTTGAGTTGACTCTGGGTTGAACGTGATCTGTGGCACTGCCTCTGGTGTTGTAATTATGGACATCCTTAACGTTTATAAAGTATTTTGACAGGTACTTGGGTATCATAGTGGTGTAGTGTATCTTGTACACCAGGCCCATTGCAAGTTGCTGTACTCTGTCATCTACTCTGAGCCACCCCACTCTTAACTGGTGAGTAGAGGTGAGGTGAGTCTGATTGGGAAGGTTAAGCAGGACCCTAATTAGTTTATTTTGGGCTGTTTGGAGTTTAGTTTTTAGGGCTTGTGGGGCGTCACGATACCATACGTGGACTCCATAGTCAAAGAGGGGCTGGATTATTGCACCAGCTATGGTCTTCAGTGTGTTGAAGTTGACCATTGGGGCGATCCTCTGTAGGAAACGAGTTCGTTGGTTGATTTTTTGTATTACTTTTGAAGTCATCTTTTCGCTGGAAAGATTAGCTTCAAGGATACATCCTAAGTAGGAGATTTCGTTTTTTCGTGTTATGACCTTGTCACCCACTTTGATTGTGAAGTTCTCTACCATACCGCATATAACCCCCCCAGACATTAGATCTGTACTGTCTTAATGTTTATTGTTTACCTAACACTTTTACCTAACACTTTCTTTCTGGAAGTCTGTTTACACGTTGTACTTACTAATCTAAATCTTTTCCTCTACTCATCTCCCAAACTGCCTGCCCATCTCATCTCTCCATCTTTGTCTTTTATCAGTTCAGAGGACGACCCCTTCCTCCTGTATGCCGCGTTGCATTCTGGGAACCACTGTCGGTTCGTGAGTCGCGACCTGATGAGGGACCACAAGGCGTGCCTGCCAGACGGAGGCTCCAGGCGCCTCTTCTTCAAATGGCAGAGAGGACATCAGCTGGTGGTGCACGGATTAATCACACCTAACAGGAGAGTTCGCTTCCAGGTGAGAGGAGAGGAGAAAAGCAGAGAGGAGAAGAGAGGCAATTCTTGAAATGGTTATTGTATGTTTTAAACAGGCTTATAATTAGGAAAAGATTCAGGTTGGGGACTTGGGATTAGGGTTAGATTTAGGCTTTTAGAGGTTAGGTCTAGAGTTGTGGTTGGAATTGTGCCTGATGATATACTTTGTTGCGTACCAGTGTCTTGCACAGAAAGTAGTTGATCTACAAGCTCACGACATCATCATGCAAGCATCATCAACATCAAGTATAGTAATGTGTGTGTGTGTGTGTGTGTGTGTGTGTGTGTGTGTGTGTGTGTGTGTGTGTGTGTGTGTGTGTGTGTGTGTGTGTGTGTGTGTGTGTGTGTGTGTGTGTGTGTGTGTGTGTGTGTGTGTGTGTGTGTGTGTGTGTGTGTGTGTGTGTGTTCAGAGTATCCCTGGTTATGACACCATACTACAGACTGGAGACAACTCCTGGCATATTCCCTATGACGACTCATTGGAGGAGAGGACTAGCCATGAAGTACCACAGCGATGGTTGTGTCTCACCAAGACACACTGAACTATCAAACCCCTTCGTGTGGGAGGAACTGTGCATTCACCACAGCTGGACTCACTTCATGTCCACACTGTCATATGGTTTCGTTGTAATTGTCAAACTGCAAATAAAGTTGTCTAATTTTAAAAAAATGCAATGGAATTTCTTTCAAAAGTATTTATTTTAGTATCAAAAATGTTTATCATTAGTGTTTCGCTTTATTGTTATTATTGTGGTCATTAGTGGTGTGTTTATTTTGTTTGTAATATTATTTTTCTGTTATGTTTATATATGTTTTCTAAAGTGAGGTTAGGTTTAATTTACCTAGGTGTTCAATTAGGTGCCAATTTTGTATCCCTTTCAGAATGTGTTCTTCCTCCAATATAATCATCTATCTGCACAAATCGATATTCTCACTCTCTCTAATTGAATTCATATCGGTATATCAAAAAAGACCAACAAATCCAAGGTGAGGCCTTTAGGAGGGCCATTCAAGCCGCAAGCGGAGGCTGCAGCACCACCTTGCCCAAGTGGAGCTTGCAATACTACCGCAGGCCAACCCTTGCAGCCCAACCACCTGCAGCAGCTGAATGAAATGTTTGGATCGGGTGTCTGGTGCAACGCACAGGTCGTTTGCCTGGTGAGAGCAGGAGAGGACCTGGTGAGACCGTAGGAGGAGCCCGGCCAGGAGTCAACCCATAGAGCCTAGATCTTCCACGCGCCAGAGCGGTTTATCCCCCAGTCCCGGCAGAGTAGTTTGAATAACCCTATTTTCCCTCAATAGGACTGATTGTAGATAGCTACTGGGACGTAAGTCGAGACTTGATCACCCCGGCTGGGTCACCTGGGTGAGGGTGTATGATGTTGGTAGACCCGAAACACCCGTCGACCTCAGGTTACATCACTGATGATACGTCCCAGTTGCATCGAGGATGCAACTGGGACAATGTTTTTTTTTTACACGAAAAATGTCAGACCCAATAAACTCCCAAGCATTATGCTGGAGGGGAGCACATTCTGAATCTGACATTCTGCCCATCTACAAGCTCACGATTCATCGCGATGCGACGCATTGAGCTTGTAGATCTGCTATTTTCAAAAAGTGTTTTACATTTGTAACTAAAACTGGCACATTCTGCATAATGAGTAGGCCTACTTTTTATATTATCAATACTTTTGTACTTGCTCTCAATGACATTTTGAATTCTGGACTTTTACTTGTAACAGAGTATTTCTACATTGCAGTATTGATACATACTAAATTGTTCAAAGTACTTTTTCCACCACTGGAGCAATGTTTCTCAAAGTGGATTCCAGGGACTCTGTTGGTTCCTTTAGGCCGTTTAGGGGCTCTAAATTGACCCAAACAAGTCTGTTACTCTGACAGTGTACAAATGGACCCAAACGGTTTCATTTTGTTCCATTTGTACACTGTCAGAGTTAAGGGGAGACCTTGACATGGAACTCAAAGGAGGGGAACACATTCTTCTTCTTTTTTTTTTTTTTTTACATCTGTTTATTAACTTTTTTTTCAGGTAGCAAATATAAACAGCAAAATGTAAAATATACAATTAGAGTAAAGAGGGGAACACATTCTGATGGGGATCATATTTTGTCACAACACCGGAACTAGAATATCTCCCTCTCATGATCACTTCCAGGGTCATTGTGCTCATCCATCCTCCATGGTTCTCTTGTGTTGTTAGCAGCGGCAGACTTCAACTTTTCCTCTTATTTTCACATCACTTCAGCCAGCAGCCGTCTTTCCAGCGTCATGTCGCGGGGTTCCAGTGCAGGGTTCGACCGCCACATCACCATCTTCTCCCCGGAGGGAAGACTTTACCAAGTCGGTCAGTATATAAACATGAGCAGAACCTGCTCTGTCATGGCATCTCCACAGGCTAACCGTTAGCCTCTGCTATGTGCTATTAGCCCATTCAATCTGAGGAACAAGCAGTGGTGGAACATGTACTCGCATATCTTACTTTAAGTTAAACTATCAATGCTGCAATGTAGACGTACTCTGTTATAATTAAAAGCCCGGAATCCAAATTTACTTGAGTAAAAGTATAAAGGTATTGTTGTCAAAATGTACTTAAAGTAGCCTAGCATAAATAGTTCAAGTACTCGTTATGCAGAATGTCCCATTTGAAGTTTTCAACTCATTGTGAGCCTGTAGCCGATCTAATGATGTGGTTAATATATGTTTTGTGATAATAAAATTGACATAGTAGTAACGATAGGAACTAAAGTTCTCAGAACCAAATATTGTACTTTTACGTACTCCACTACATTTATTTGAGATGTAATGGAGTAGAAGTAAAAGTGTTGGAAATTGGAAATGCTCAAGTAAAGTACAAATACCTCGAAATTGTACTTATAAGTACAGTACTTGACTGAGTCAATGTGGTGTAAAGTAACTAAGGTACATTGACTCAGTCAAGTACTGTGTATATATAAGTACTAAAGTAATAAATAAAACATTCATATTTTACAGTCTAAAGCTGGTTGCACACTGCTGCGTTTTTCGGGCCGAATATCGGAGTGAATTTCGGAGCACGCAAATAAAAAAATCAACCTGACGTTATGTCAATCACGTTTGCACACTGCCGCCCGTTTCGCGCACCACTCGGTCCCTTGCTCTCTCTATCTCTCTCTCTCTCCTTGCCCTGAAAAACGCATTTCGCAACGAAAAACGCAGCAGTGTGCAACCACCTTTATTGTCTTATTGTGTTTTTTGTTTAGCTGTTTCAGGCGTCTAGTTAATGCTTATGATTTGAATGCAGCTCTGTATCACAACTAAGATTTTTAAATATCTTTTCTCAGGAGTGGAGTATTTCTTATGTTAAAAACTTTTGTTTTTTTTACAACAAGGGTTCTTAATTTAGATGGTAATTAAAGAAAAGAAAAGACGAGTATTACATTTATACTGCTTTCTATCGTTTTAGACATTTTAACTATTTTGATTTCAGTGGGTGGGGGCATAGGTAGAAGTGGATAAATATGTATTTTTAGACACAGTAAGCCCATTCCATAGATGCACCACAATCTTTCATGGGCAAATGTGAAATGGGGGCTAGTAGTGTTACTGTAAATTGTAATAAAGAAATCGCCAGCTTATTGTGTCAAAGACATATTTATCCACTTGTACGCATGCCCCACCCACTGAAACCAAAATTGCTATAACGATAGAAAGCAGCAAATGAAAACATTTTAACACTAATTACAATCTAAAATATTAACCCTTGTTGTAAAAAAAACTTTAAGCTTAGACTTTACAGGGACCAATTACAAATTACAGATATATAGGTGCTGCCTCGATGTAAAATTGTTTGATTTTGTCAAAATGTTAAAAAACAAATGAAGTCTCTTAAAACTCAAGTCATGTAAAGTATACATGATGTTAACATGCACGGTACATCATTATCAGACTTAATTTTATCCTTCAAATGCCCCAAAAGGACCCTATTAAATGGAACCAATTTCAGCAGACCTTGTAATGTAGGCTACAGTACTGTACTTACTTCCCTGTGCTGTTTTAGACCTATTGTCGATTTTTTTTTTTTTTTTTTTATAATTGATTAAATCAATTCATAGGCGGCAAGTCTGTGGGGGCTGTGGGGTTGCGGCACCCCGCGGAGCGCTCCTATTTGCCCCGTCCTATTTGCGTGTATGCAAACGGACGGGGGGTAGTGTCGATACGGCTTCAGCCCCCCGCGGCGTGGACAAAACTTGGCGCCTCTGCTTCGATTAAAGGGCCAGTTCACCTCTGGGACAACCAGATGTTATTTTATTGTTGTTTGTGACACGATCAACAATTCTTTTCTTGTGTTCAATCTGTGTTTTGAGTTATTTTAGTATTTCAGCATGAATGATAATGCATTTTGCATCATACGAGTCATCATGCTGCATCATCATTCATGCTGAAATACTAAAATATCTCAAAACATAGATTGAACACAAAAGATAACTCAGGATTGTGTTGATCTTGTCCCAAACAACAATAAAATAAGATCTGGTTGTCCCAGAGGTGAACTGGCCCTTTAAGTGTTACATTTAGGGAAAGCGGTGTGTCTTTCATGTACCAGAAGTGGGAGACTGATGGATCAGTTGGGGATATGCCTTTATAACAATACTTTGTTTTGTTTGTGTGTCCAGAGTATGCTTTCAAGGCCATCAACCAGGGAGGGATGACCTCTGTAGCTATCAGAGGGAAGGACTGTGCTGTGGTCGTAACACAGAAGAAAGTCCCGGTCAGCACACACACACACACACACACACACACACACACACACACACACACACACACACACACACACACACACACACACACACACATCCATACGCTTAATTCATTTTATTAACACAGGTGAGACACCTGACACCACTGGAGGTGTTTGGGATTCAGTTAGACTAGTTACATTCTAATACTAATCAGTATTATTAGTAGAAGTTCTTTGAGTAATTATGAATTACATTCTAAACTAATATTTATCAACCATTTTATTACTGTTAATTATAAATGCAATTCTAATCTAAGGTTTTTTGGCCTGTAGAAATTATTCATGTCTTTTACTGACAACTAAGCACTCTGTGTTTGAACATTTCCTTTTCTGTTTTTTGACAACCTCACAGAAATATTTTGCATCTCCAATTCTTCATTGTTTCATAGCCAGCAATGGCCAGGAATGTCATATGTACTGGGGAAATTATTCAATTAAATCAAGTAAATTATCCATAACTTCATCACATCCGATAAAGGAAATCATTAAATGGAAAACACTAAATTAAGCTTCTAGGCCTACACTAGCCTACTAGTAAAACTAGTGGAACCGCGATCTTGCCACACGTGAATAATTGTGGTTGTAAACAATAACACAGACAATATAAATCCTTATTAGTCTAGTAATGGGAAGAAGGGGTTATCATCATGGCCCCAAATAACTTTTAAATATCTTGCAATTGGCGATGAGTCTCTTACGAAATCGGCAAGAGTGCCTCTCATCATTTTATATTAGGGGCGGGTTCCTCATCTCGGCATTTTTGCAAAATGGAAAGCCGAGTAGCATACAAAGCTATTCCTAAAATACATGATATACGTTTACTTTTCCAAATATGCTTCCTAACGTGTACATATCACACTATTAATCAAGTGAATCAATAATATAAGTTTACTGTCATGAAACTGTACCTTTTCCTATTGAATACTTATAATAAATACGTCAAGCTCTTGACCCTCCTTGCCCATCGGCCCCCACCGTTGCACTCAGGGTGACCGGGAAAACCGCAGTCGCACCCCTCCCCAACCCTCTCCCAGCTCCTCCTGCCTCCTTCTCAGGCCTGCCCACCCCTCCCCAACCCCCACTCAGCAAAGCAGTAGCAGTAGGTACCGATTGTGATGTCACAATCAGACCTAAAATCAGACAGCCCGTTCTCAGACCTGCTTACATAGATCTGCCCATAAACTGAGAAAGACACAATGGTCAGAAATAGGACTTTGTGAGGATAGAACGTGCTGGTGGGACACGAAAAAAATACATACAAATTGGAAAAATGAAAATTCATGGTGTAGTCCCTTTAAATTAAGTTAAGATAATTGTTCTGAAGCTACAAGTTGAGCAGAAAAGTCCTTTGTTAGTTCATAGTTGGCATTGGCAAAATAAACACATTCACATTGAAACATTAATGTTTGATTAATATATGAAAGAATGACTCAACTTCCAGTTTCCTAGTCCTGCTGCCCGAACACAATGGAACATAGATCACTAATAAGAGGTCCGCCGCCTGTATCCAGGGTTTGGTGTTACAATGCATTTACTGTAATTGAACCTGACCATAGTTTTCCCCCGTATTGTAATTATAGCCCCATGTGAACCTTTATAGATAACCTTTTGAAGGCGAGTTGAAACTACAATGTGTGTTGTTTTTTTGTTCCAATCTTTCATTGCCAACTAAACAAAAAAACACAACCCTAACCCTAACTTGAAAATGTAGACTCTCATCAAGATGACACAATAAAGAGTAAATTCCTGAAAAGATAAAATATTGCTGATCATGTCTCTGGGTCACGTCACCATTTTGTATTGCAAAACCATGCTTGCCGTGTTGTTGCAAATTATGGACCGCTGGCTTCTCAGTTGGAAAGTAATGTGATGACGACACATAGCAATTTTTTTACTAATGTACCGTATCGTGTCCAATTCTATTTCTCTATAAATACCCGTTTGTCACCCTTTCTAAAATAAATGTCGGCCATTCTCAAAAGCTAAATTGGATTCACATTTATAATTATAAGTGGAAAAAATGTGTTCAATTTCACATGATTTGTTTATCTGCTGTACGGTCGATGATTTCATTCCCTCTACTCTCAATATCGTCTGTGTACTGTGCTCCCTGAACCTTTGCATCGGTCATGGCCCCTTAGTTGACAGTTGACACTGGAGAGGTGTGTTGATGACCTGTTCGTAGGCCTGTCCCAATTACTACAATCATCACAGTTATTTTAGATACACAAAATATGTCTTTGCATAATCGTCATGATCATTTCCATGTTAAAAATGTTGATATATATTTTCAAACATTTTCCAAAATAGGGAAATAGCAGATCTACAAGCTCGTCACATCTATTAATGTTTAAAAAAAGAGTTATTTGTCATATCTGCCCTATGCAACTTTCATGTACTAAGCCTAATAACCAAACTGAAAATGTAAAATAGAAACACAATTAAATCGTTAATCGCAATTATCTGAGTCACAATGAATCGAATCAACATTATTTATAGGGCACATCAATTGATATTGACCAAAGTAATGTATGCAGCTGCTGTAAAATCAATGCATCAAACAATAACCTCAGGTTTGATCAAAGGCTGTTGAAAAGAAATTCATTTTAAGAAGAGATTTAAAAGCCTCAATAGACTGACCACTTCTAATGGTAAAGGGCAGGATATTCCAGAGCCTACTAGGGGCTGCTGGAGCAAAGGCACGATCTCCCCTGTATTTTAACCCAGTTATGAGAACAATCAAGAGCAGCCTGTCGGCAGACCTCAGTGCTCTGGCTGGAGTATAATCATGCAAAAGTTCAGATAGTTATGAGGGGGCCAGGCTAGCTCATTTAGGCCTAAGATTATTGACTACTTTAACCTTCTGGGGGTCCCTGGAACAACATATTTTGAGATGGGGGTCCGTGGCTAAATACCTGTCATTTTGGGGGTCCTTGACATGAAAAAGTTTGAGAACCACTGATTTAGAGGAAGGATTTAGTAGTCGGGTCAAATAGTGTGGTACGATGCGTCCAAAAAACAGCTCCCGTAGGATTTTTGTGCTAAAATTGATTTTTTTGCAGATCCTGGTTCTATAGAGTCCAAACTATGAGAAAATGATGGGTGTCAACTTTTCCGGACCCCCACCCCCTTTCTGGGGGTCATCTAGTTTGGGACTTCCCAGAACAGTACGCCAGCCAGTTAATGTCCAATTTTCTTAATATTAGGGTTGTTTTGTAGGTTTTAAAACATTCTGATTTCATTTATTACACTTTTGAAGCAGCCAGAATAACCTTTCTGACTTTTGGTTGGGGTCTTTCCTCACCTGGGACCCCCAGATGGACCTCTGAGCCTATCTCAGTAATCACTCTGCTCCTGCTCCAGAACAATGTCATATTAGATCATAATTGAAGCATTTATTTTCTGAAAACAAAAATAAGTAGTAACAAATACCAGGGGTCTTCCACAGGGGCTTCGGGACCCCTGGGGGTCCTCAGAGTTACTACCTAGTGTGATACTAAGTTTACT
The DNA here is from genome assembly GCF_963921795.1 of Nannobrachium achirus. Lineage (NCBI taxonomy): Eukaryota > Metazoa > Chordata > Actinopteri > Myctophiformes > Myctophidae > Nannobrachium > Nannobrachium achirus. The sequence continues at coordinate 37,574,381 of NC_137827.1, read as the reverse complement.
TCTAAGGATTTATTTGCTAAAATGTATTTTTTACTGCTTTGGCTTTTATAGGGACCAAACTGTCAGAAAATGATGGGTGTCAGATTATCCTGACCCCTGCCCCCTTTCTGGGGGGTCATCTATTTTAGGACCTCGCAGAACAGTATGCCAGCCAGTTAATGTCCAATTTTCATAATATTAGAGTTGTTTTGAAGGTTTTAAAATATTCTAAGTTCATATATTGCACTTTTGAAGCAGCCAGAATAACCTTTATGACATTTGGTGGGGGTCTCTCCTCACCTGGGACCCCCGGAATGACCCCTGAGCCTATCTCAGTACAGTCCTTGCTTTAGATCATAATTGAAGCATAAACGCTTTTGTACCTGTACCTGGGCTCTGTACCTGACAACAAAAATGAGTAGCTAATACCAGGGGTCTTCCACAGGGGGTCCGGGACCCCCAGGTGTCCTCAGAGTTACTACAGGGGGCCAGCCAAACGGCTGTTTCAGTTTTGGCCCTATTCTTGCAACCAGTTCTGCAATTTGCTATCTATTTTTGAATAATATTAGAAACTGTTAGTTTTATGTATCCTGGGTTTATGTAGTGTACTTGATGGTTTATTAGTATTCTCAGTATTATTTACTAGTAAGACGCCTCAGGGCGCCAATTCTTTGCCATCTGGCCAGTGATGTATGTATATCGGACCAGTTACCCATATATGGAGACCCCTGGTACCCATATATGGAGATCCATGTACTGTATATGGAGATATGCTGTGAGAGCCCAAACATGCTTACTCTGTTATTTGTTATGTGAAAGTCCTATGATGTCTATGACAACTGACATCATACCCTTTTATGCCCATACCATACATGGAGATCCCTGTCTGTAGAACCAGCCACACAGATATGGGCTGTCTTGGCCATCTGTCTTGGCCATATATGGATTCTGTTGTGGGGTATGTGGCTGATGTGGCCTCCATATATGGGCATTCCCATATGAAGTCCTGTTAGATATGGGCTTAATATTGAAGACATCAGGGAACTCCATATATGGACCTTGTCATACATCTTGAATGTATGACCTCAGCATCAAAGGCTGGATCTGGGTATGTCCCTGTGACAAACTATTATCATGTCCACTTCCAGGGGTACTTGTACATCAAGCTGCCTCACAGAAACAGGGCTATCCTGCCCTATGAGCCTCAGGGCTGGACAAGGCTTACTTATTTATTTCCATCAACATTGGAGTCATTGGAGCACTTTGGTCCAACAACCCCGCATCTGTGATAATGCAGGGTAATGGGATGGGATTTCAGTCAAAGAACTTGGAGCTGCACGGCTACCACATATCCTCCATGCCAACTACGTCACAATGCAGTATAGGCTAAATGATACCCTGCGATTCCACCAATTGAAGATAATGGATGGAATTCAGAGAGTGGAGGGTATTTTCCAGTCAGATGTCTTGGCTGACTGGGAGGTTGGGGTGACCAGAGATTTGGCTGGCCCCTTTAGTAACTCTGAGGACACCTGGGGGTCCCAGACCCCCTGTGGAAGACCCCTGGTATTAGCTACTCATTGTTGTTGTCAGAGCCCAGCTACAAAAAGCTTTTATGCTTCAATTATGATCTAAGTTGACACTGTTCTGGAGCAGGAGCAGAGCAAGGACTGTAATGAGTACTGAGATAGGCACAGGGGTCATTCCGGGGGACCCAGGTGAGGAAAGACCCCCACCAAAAGTCAGAAAGGTTATTTTGGCTGCTTCAAAAGTGCAATATATGAACTTTTAAAACCTTCATAACAACTAATATTATGAAAATTGGACATTAACTGGCTGGCATACTGTTCTGCTATGTCCTAAAATAGATGACCCCCCAGAAAAGGGGCAGGGGTCAGGAAAATCTGACACCCATCATTTTCTGACAGTTTGGTCCCTATAAAAGCCAAAGCAGTAAAAAAAAAAAAGTTCCGCTTAAAAAATCATTAGAAGTACATTATGTACTAACTCTGAGGACCCCCTAGGGGTCCCGAAGCCCCCGTGGAAGACCCCTGGTATTTGCTACTGCTCATTTTTGTTGCAGCTACAAAAACATTCATTCAATTATGATCTAATATGAAATTTTTCTGGAGCAGGAGCAGAGCGATTACTGAGATAGGCATAGGGGACCGTCTGGGGGGTCCCAGGTGAGGAAAGACCCCAACCAAAAGTCAGAAAGCTTATTCTGGCTGCTTCAAAAGTGTAATAAATGAAATCAGAATATTTTAAAACCTACAAAACAACCCTAATATTAAGAAAATTGGACATTAACTGGCTGGCGTACTGTTCTGGGAGGTCCCAAACTAGATGACCCCCAGAAAGGGGGTGGGGGTCCGGAAAAGTTGACACCCATCATTTTCTCATAGTTTGGACTCTATAAAACCAGGATCTGCAAAAAAATCAATTTTAGCACAAAAATCCTACGGAAGTACACATCGTACCACACTAAAAGATCGGGTCAAAGATATTCATAGACTTGCACACATTTTCACGTTTTTTCAAAAATAGCAGATCTACAAGCTCGCTGTGAGCTTGTATATCTGCTATTTTTCTAAGGTTAAAGCATACAATGATGGTTAAAGTGGTTAAAATCTAACACGACTCGGGCGCGTTCCAGGTATTTGAGAGCTAGCCAGCGTAGAGATTTATAAACGCATAAAAGCACCTTTTAAATGTTCTTCTAAACTTGACAGGGAGCCAATGAACTGCAGATAGAATTGTGGTGATAAGATCGTGTTAATCGTCAAGTGTACCCTCAATCATCTGGTTATTTCTATATTCCGACGTCCCGTTATTCCTACATGCGGTTAGGGTTAAGCACCGTCAGACTAATGACGCATCGGAAACAACGTTACGCACCCCATAATCGTGACCGCCTGGTTGTAGCCCCTTGACGCTGGAGAGGTGTGTGTGTGTGTTCATGATGTGTCAGTAGGGCTGTCACAATTATTACATAATCGTCTAATCGCAATTATTTGTGGTAATCGCTATATTTTGCATAATGGTCATAATTGTTTCCATGTTGAGAAATGTTAATATACTGTAGTTTCAAACACTTTGAAAGTAGTGGAAATAGCAGATCGCGGCGCGTTGTGAGCTTGTAGATCGGCTATTTCTACTATCAATGTTATTTTTTAAGTATAAAGTTGTCAAATATGTCAGTATATTCTTTGTACATTTAAGTTATGTGTCATAATTGCCAGATGCAACTTCAAAGCCTAAAAGCCAAACAGAAATGTAATTGTCAACGACAAATATACAATTAAATCGTTAATCGCGATTATTTGAGTGGCAATTAATCGTCATGTAAAATGTCATAATCATGACAGCCCTACGTGTCAGCGATGTTTACTGTGTGCCTCGTGTCTTTTGTCAGGACAAGCTTCTGGACGCCGCCACGGTCACACACCTGTTCAGAATCACAGAGAACATCGGCTGTGTCATGTCTGGGATGACTGGTGAGTACTGAGTGACCTCTTCAGCTGAGGCTGACGCCAAGTGTGAGGTCATGAGGTCAGGGCAAAGCACTATGGGTGAGGAAAGGGGATGTTTTTTGGGGTGGAACAGTTACAAGTGCCTTCTAAACTTCTTTCAAGATTTTTCAAAAATAGATGTACAAGATCGCAGCAGGCACGAAGTGACGCACCGTGAGCTTGTATATCTGCTATTTTTGAATAGCCAACGCAAAAATCTAAAATTACAGATTTATTTTGGCACTAATGCTGGGTAAATTGTGGGTAAAGCCTGTCCTTAAAGGAGTTCACCCCCAAAATGACTTTTTTTCTATGGATTAGTCACGCCATGGAGACTTGAGTTTGTGATGTGATAACAATAAATTTACCCCCATTCGTTCCGAATGGCCATCCGGAATCAATGGGGGTAAATTTACTCGAATCAAATTTTTGTCTTAGGAATGTGACAAAAAACAAAAAATATTGAACTCTACTCTCCATGGCGTGACTAATCAATAGAAAAAAAGTCATTTTGGGGGTGAACTACTCCTTTAAGAGGTTCACTAACTGGACGACTACTCCACTACCTTACCCACTAGTCAACAATATTGGCAGTATTTTTAATTTACAATGTAAGGTAACAAGATATTTTGAAGTATTCGATTGTATATATATATATATTTATTTTTTTAATACAAATGTTACAAACAGAACATACATCTCTAGCTGACAACTGTTTATTGTTCCTCTTTTGTTTAGAATAATCAAAATGACTATTTATTTGTGTCTGACGTGCCATAGTAGAGTGCTTGAAGTTCATGCTGTAGTCTAGTCCCAGGGTTTTCAAAGTGGGTGACGGGGCACCCTGGGGTGCCGCGACGGCAGTCCAAGGGTGCCACGAGATAAGTTATTTTCAGTCAGTTCTAACCAAAATGGCTATTATCAACAACATTTTCCTCGCAACATAATCACTAAAATATCGTCACTGTTGGGCAGAAACCTTGTATTTCCAAATTTCAAGTGTGTACGTCTTTTGGTAAAGCAAAGCCCTGCTTCATCATACAAGACTGTCGCACAAAACTAGTGAAAACAGCCGATCTACAAGCACACAACGCCTCGCATCAGTATACATTTTATAGATGATAAATACAAAACAAACAGTTTTGGACATACAAGGAAAAAATTATAATGTAGGGGTGCCTCGGATTAAAAAAATATTCATGGGGTGCCCCGAGACAAAAAGGTTTGGGAACCCCTGGTCTAGTCTACAAATTAAGTTTCCCTAGAACTCTTATATATACTGTATATATTATATAATGGGTAAAGCCAGGGCTCCACTGCAGCCATCGGGCGTAGCGTCATTATCAACACAGGGAATGTTCCCTTTAATCAATGAAGGGTGCACCGTGCTCCGTGGCCGATGTTGTGCTGCGTTCGGTGACGGCGTCCAACCTCAAAATTCGCCCAGGTTCATTTTTTGAAGCCGTTCCGACACGGCCATGACGCCCGATGGCTGCTGTGGAGCCCTGGCGTTAAGACGACTAGTTGACAAATATTAAAAACTTGGCAACTATTAAAAGTCAGTAGCCGTGAAACCCCTGCTGTCCATCTGCATTACTTCACTGTGTGGTTTGTTTGTCATGGCCTTAAATTAGGAGCTGGAATTCCATCCTATTTATAAATAGCTGGCTTTCCTTTTGCAGTCCAAGATAAAATTGAGTCAGTAATATTAGTATAGCACACATAGACTCCTTTCAGCACATACACATATCACATTACAGTACTTGATAGTCAGATAGGCTGTGTGGCTATCTGGTTTCAAAGCATCATGAAACTTGCTACCCGTGTTATGACTGGGAAGTGACGGTCATCGTGGAATGGATGGAGAAAAGTGAAACACGGCGCCATGACTCATAGTTTTCCAGCTGCTTCAGACACAAGTTTTCGTTTCCTTGCCAGAATTTCAATGATGGGTAATGGAGATATTTTGCAAGATTTCCTCCAAAATGTCTAATTCTTAAGAAATTAACGTGTTGATGCTGCATGTTCTGAGCTTGTAGATCGGCCTCTTGCACCTCATGTCAACTTATAAAATACTCATACGGTTTAACAGCTTGAAGCCAAGTGGCCCTATCTTGGTGCAAACATTCAGAGGAAATAGCAGATCTACAAGCTCACAATGCATTGCAACGTGATCCGTTGTGAGCTACTAGATCTCCAATTTTCAGCAATGGTATTTAGTGTAGAGGGACAAAGAGAAAAAATCACACCCGTGTGAACTGAGCGGTGGTTTACCCACCTCATAGATCATGTGTACCGATTTTTGTGACATTTGAAGAAAATATGTAGGAAAAGGAGCAAAAAGTGTGTTTTGGAGAAAATTCAAGATGGCGGAAAATCTATCCTGGCGCAAATGGGCGTGGCCTATATGGGGAGATGCGTCTTGACCCAAGGAATCCAGGGAAAAAAGAATTTTAATTTTCCGATCTACGGTTCCAGAGTTACGGGGCGAAACGCAAAGTGGGCCGTTATAGCGCCACCATGAGGCCGAGTGATGTAATTATTTTTGGATTCATTCTTAAAATCATTATGAATCTCCTCTCCGAGGTTTGAAACTGTAGCTCCTATGGTTTACGAGAGAAAAATACTTGAATGTGAGTTTTTGCAATTCCCATTATAAGTCAATGGGGAAAATTAATTAACTAATAAATTAATATCAATTAAACTATAGAACCTTTCTCTTAGCAAGTTACTAGCACACGATTCCCGAGTAAGCCGGTCGATTTGACATATGGCGCGAGTGTGTGGTGCAAAAACTGTGGGAGGAGTAGCGTGCCAAACTTTGGGGCTACATACAGACACGGACGGACGGACGGACGGACGGAGATCCACACACACGGCCACGTATAGGAGCGTTGTGACCACCGCTCAAAAGGCCCTGTATAGACCCCTGAAGGACTCTGGTCAACTAAATATGTATGGTTAAATGGTTAATTAGTGTGCAAGAACCTAGGATGATACAGTTGGCCATTAATGGAGCCACATGAATGCATTTTATTTGGCTCATTGTCACGTCACATGGTGCTACATTAAAGAGGTCCTCCGGGGGTAGTCTAGGACTCTCGCAAATGGCCCCCGCACAACAGCTCAGTTGTGATGTTGGTATAATGACTCGAGAGGGAAGCGTCTTGGTCGGGTGAATCAATGTGATTCTATTCACATGTGTTTAAGCTGCTGTCTCTTTCTTTCATTCCCGCTTCCTCTTTCCTTCCTCCTTTTCATCTGACGGCGAGTCCACAAGGTGCAGACTGGAGGTAGACTTGTGTATATAAGTATCCATTTCCCCCTTTCTCTCATCCAGCTGACAGCAGGTCCCAGGTCCAGAGGGCACGGTATGAGGCGGCCAACTGGAAGTACAAGTATGGCTATGACATTCCCGTGGACATGCTGTGCAAACGAATGGCTGACATCTCTCAAGTCTACACACAGAACGCTGAAATGAGACCGCTAGGATGCTGTAAGTGTGTGTGTGTGTCCTCAGAGCCACTGTTGAAGGATGTTTGATCAGCTTAATGCAGATAATGTTTTGCCTTTGCACAAAATGTGTTCGTTTTTGACCGCAGAAAATAGATAACACTTTATTCTTATGAATTAATTTTATAATGTCATAATATGTATGAGCCAAACGTGTCCCAATATTACGTAATATAGGTTTTTTCCATAAACTTCTTGAAAATGTACACAATTAAACAGTTTTATAAGCAGGGTTTTTCTTGCCAAGAGACATTTTTGGCACCTCCAAAGAAACTTCTGGCTGCCAATCCCAAAGGAAAATCACCAGTGCCACAATTATAGGAACTGAGAATAAAATATGTATTCGTGGGGCCCAAGTATGACAACTTGTTATCAACAAATCAATTGTAAGGATCGTAGCCAGGGTCTGTACCTTCCAATGGTGTATGGCATTTCACTACCCTCTACCTTAAATTCGCTCTCTCTCCTCCAATGTTTTCATAAAATGAATTATTTTAACAGTTTTTCTTATTGGGATTTAATTTACTCACGCATAATAGATATGTTTATTTATCAAATAGTCCGAAATATTCTGGCAAAATACTGTAAGGTAACATAGAGACTCATTTTCTTCATCATATCATATCCAGTATTATTGTTATTGTGTTGTTGCTTGCACAATTTCTTCTTTACTATTGTGCATAGTCGTACCGCAGACGGATCATGTTTAGTCACCTCACAAAGGCCCATTCTGAGTCATTATTCATGCTGATTTGTTTCCTTTACACTCTTGACTGATGTAATGAAAATAATATCAATAGGTCAGTATTGAAATTGTCATATCCATTATAATGGAAACCTCCATTGATTGATTGATTGAAGACTTTATTAGAAGTTTGCATAGGAAAAGGTACAGTTTCATGACGGTACAGTTCACTGGTACAAGGTCAACTAAAGGGAGATCCTAAAAAACACTTGGCTTATTTACTTTATCCTTGCACTTCTTTAAGGATAAAGCACCATAAATAACACTCGTTTTCCTCCCACTATCATACCTCCCTGTAGGTATGATACTGATAGGCATGGACTTGGAGCTGGGTCCTCAGCTGTATAAGTGCGATCCGGCCGGCTACTACTGTGGCTTCAAGGCCACGGCAGCCGGAGTCAAACAAACTGAAGCCACCAGCTTCCTGGAGAAGAAGGTCAAGAAGAAACTGGACTGGTCCTACGAACAGACCATAGAGGTGAGAGAAAGACAGACCCATAGGCAACATGTTAAATTATTTCTATATTTGCTGGTATGCATAGGGCCTACATGGGCAACTGGCGGCCCCGGGGGCCACATGCGTCCCCCACCTTCATTTAATGCGGCCCACAGGTTAATATCGGAATACTGATATATTATTGATTTCAGCTGTTACAATTCCAAACATGACCTGTTTTGAGCGATGCGTTTTGAGCTTGTAGATCTGCTATTTTAGTTTCTTTTGTATGAGATACTAGAATGACAAAGTTGGACGTAGCAATATGCAATGTGGCCCTCTGGAGTGAAGGTGGAAATATAGTGGCCCTCGCCATCATCAAAGTTGCCCACCCCTGGCATAGGGAGTGCACATGCAGACCCTCTCCGTTGCTCATGATCTTCTTTTCTACCTCCGCTTACAGACTGCCATCTCCTGTCTGTCTTCGGTTGTGTCCATTGACTTCAAGCCCTCAGATCTGGAGGTTGGAATCATCACCACAAAAGAACCTACATTCAAGTGAGTGTTCATTTTCTAGTCTGTCAACACAATCAGAATGGACTGATTTACAATCTAAAGAAATTAGCATGAAGCCAATTGCATGCAGTGCTGAACAGGCGCTTTGCTGATTGAGATCTTTATTGAAGGCCATATTTTTTTTTACTTTCTGTTGCTAAAACATGTAAATCCGGGTAGCTCGGTCGGTAGAGCACTAGAGCAACTCACTTAATGATGAAAATGCATTGGAAAGAAGAAAATAGAGTTTAACTTTATTAACTGTGCATATTCCATGTGTGTAATTGGGTCATGTAGAATGTGTATAAATAAATGAAAGGATCATTGTTTCTGTGTGCTCCAGGGTTCTGTCAGAGACTGAGATCGACGTTCACCTCATGGCTCTGTCTGAGAGGGATTGAGGACACGTGGCGGCCATTTTTCTGCCGTCGCCATGACCCAGGATATATGGATGACGAATTATCAACCCAGATACAAAGGCCGCATCTTGGAGGAAGATTAAGCACGAGACATGTCAAAGTTATTTTTTATTTTTTATAGTTCCAAATAGGTTCAATATGCCACCCCAAATCGCTATCAAACTATTCCCATGATGTCACCATTTGATAATTTGGGCCTCACCTATGACTTTAAATGGAATAATGACTACCCTAAAATGTATCATCTTATTTTACTCTTAGTACACCACCTGGGTATGGGGCTCTGAACCCTGCCCTGACTATATCTGATTCTATTCATATTGACCCCTCTTGCTTTTTCATTCTGGTCGCACTCACAGTGCTCTTCATTTGTAGTGAGCTGCAAGGTCTCAGAGTCTGGATATTATAAGTGTTTGATACAAGAGTCAGGTTGATGACATCCTGCTGTCAACGACACTGCCTGGATGCTAGAAATGTAAACTACCAGGAATGCTGCCAAGTGTTCATTGATTGGACAATGAACATTGGGCAGCATTGATTGATTTGACAGCAAATTAAAAAAAACAAACAGGATGTAAATAAACTATTGAGCTGAACTGACATTAGATGAAAATATTGAAATAATAGTCGTGGAATGGACAAGACATGTCAGTAGATTCAAAGATGGGGGAACACTGAACAGTAACTTGTTGGTGCATTTTATGTACTCGGGTCCCGGGGCCAGTGTTTGCATTCCATCTAAGATCATTGCGTCATTGTGAGCTGACAGATTTCAAACAGTGCCTCCCAACTGGTTTACCTCAGGGCCGCCTTAACTGCTAAAAATATCAAGGCTACTCACTCTTTCGTCTCGAGTTCTGCGTCACCAGTGTTCACTCCCGTTTGCTTTGTGTCCTTCGAAGGCTTTGTGGAGGAACCTCTTCCTCCGGGGTAGGAAGCCTGGAGGAACCTCTGGATCAAGATGCTGTTTGTGCTCCACTGTAGCCGCTACAGTGTGATGTTTATGATAATTGATTCGGTGGAATTCTCCACTTTACCATTCATCATCGCCACCACCCCTGTACTTTGAGCCTGTTCACGTCAACATCCACTGACTTGATTTAGCCCTCGTATTGGTCCACTGTGTCCCGCTGTATATAACTGCAGTTCTATTAAAACACATTTTTGACAAAGGCCAAAACATGTTGTCTTTTCTACTTGGTTTGATTTACTTGGATACTCAATCAGAAAGTACATTTTTAAAATCAGAATTAAAATACTTAATAAAAGTCTTTTAGCACTGCAATGTTGTCATACAACCTTTAGGACAATGTTGAGCACACATTCTCAATAGCAAGTGAGTCAGAAAGCATAAGTGAATGGACCACTTTTGTGGTGGAAGTTTGTTGACGTCGTAGAGAAACAAAATATAAATGTTCACCCTTTGTGGTGAAATATACCATATAAACTAAAGACTAAATGTAGGTCAGACAAGGTTAAAACGTTTTATTTCTCAAAATATCTGGAGTGCTAGTTCTTTTCACCCCAGCCCAGAAATAAATAGAAAAGGGTTTCTTGGTAGTTAAGTAGGTCGCAACAGCAAATCTAATCTGCAGTTGCCCTGGGTCATGGCTATCTAATGGGGGAAATGATTAATGTAGTGTCTCTACCTGTTAAGAAAGCAATGAGAATTGGGTTGAAAGGAGATAGCCAACCCTCCATCTTTGGCCCCTGCCCATTTGCACTCAAAATACATGCAGTACAGTAGTTCTCCTACTAAAAGAGTTAACTGCACTCACCTTTGGATTCCAATGCACACATTGTACAATGAATCACTAGTTTGATTTACAACAAATATATATTATTATATGGTAACCGTAATACATGAATGATGTGGTACTATGTTTGGGTTTGGAACAAAGAATTGGGTTTCAAGAAATGAATACTATTTTATTGATTCTTGAAGTTCATGGAATTGGAAGCAGATTTCACCCATGCTGCTTTCAGAGGAACCACGGGATCAAACCATTGTGTGGAGATTCCCCTAGTTGGCGGATGAGAAGCAGGAATGTCGGGAACAGCTGAGTGTTCTGTTCTGGGAATTTCCTGTCGTTCCGTAGCCCCGCCTTCTAGAACACTTCCTTATTTAGCTGCTTGAATGATCGTTGTCAAACACATGCACACAAAATTCCCCATTCTTTTTTCTTCCTAGTTCCTACTGAGAAGTGTAGGACTCGTACAAACTATTTCCTGCTCTTGAGCTTGTAAATCCGCAGTGTTCATTTATCCATTTGTAATTCTGACCGTGTACAACGAAATGAACCCGAACATTACATTTGTACATTGTCAGAGTAAATTGACGATAAAGGATTTTACAGTGTAGCTGCACCAGAATCACACTGCAAAAATAACTCTGCTGTGCCGTCTCAGGCAGATCAGTAGTTCTTCAAACAGTAGCCATGTGTTGTCATTCTGAAGGCTGCATGACCTGCATTACACGAGAATAAAGGTCTCTAGTCGGGGCGAAGCGCTTACTTTCACAGGGATGCATTCATGCCGGCAACGAAGTGACTTAATCCATTGTGGCACACATCTGCTCTCATGCCCGAGTGAGTATAGTGTATCAAATCAGTCTTTTCCTCCTCGCAGAAAAAGCGATATAATTTGTACAAACAGATCGTGGCTACAGCTCAAATTAATGTTTAAATGTGATGTACATGTGTGAAAAGTGCATACACACAAATAACTTCCGTTATTACTTTCCCACAACCCAAAAGCAAATTCCAAGCTCCTGTCCGTGGAAAACCTCAGGCAGAGAAATCACACGGGAGAAGTAGATGTGGAGTTAAATAGAAGTGTTTTAATTTAACTGGAGTGTGTTGGACTGTTTCGCTGTCTGGACATTTACAAGCCACTCAACTGTACACATTCACAGCTTCCATAAAAAATACATCTTTTGTATACACAGCCATTTACAATATCATACAACTGTCATGTTGTCGGTACACCTATGTGCATGGATGTTTTGTTGAGAAAAATATTTTTTCACGTCGTCCCTTGGATTACAAGCAAACCACTATACAGCAATATGAGACCCTCCCCATCCCGGTTTATAATTTGTCACGTTTTTGACTTCCAAAAATTCCGATCATGTATTCGTGCCTCCTGTGCAAGTCCGGAGCTGTCTCGTTGGTTTCATTGAGCTGTCAGTCGCTCTCGGGCCAGTTTCATTGACCCATGTAGCTGTCCATCACCCAGACCGTGTCTGTCCGACTGTCCCTTTCCATCAGGGGACACACCCATGCTGTGTCATCCACATGACTGAGCTCCTGTGGCGTAGATGCAGGAGGAACTGGACAGGATGCCATGTCAACCATGGTAGCTTCCCGTCTCTGTAATTTCCCATCCATCCCTAGTGTCCGTTCCACTGGATGTCATCGTAACCCACCTGGAGAGACGGGGAGAGGGAAGATGATGGTTACATGAGGATCTACACTTTACAAAATAGCCCTGCCTCATAAATAATATTTACAGATACAGCAGATGTGAGCTGAAAACCCAAAGACCCATTTACTCCTTTCTAAAAGGACTGAATGGGATTAGAAGTTACTTAGTAAAAACGATTCCACTATTGATTCTGCTTTACCAGAGTCTGAGTGCATGTTTATGTCAATCACAAAATGCTATGAATCTGTAAAGACTATACTAGTGTGTTTATTTGTAGCCATTTAAACAAAATGCACCTCTTCGTCTGACTGGCCCTCATCATCCTCCTCGTCACTGTCCTCTGATTCGCTGTCGGGCAGCTCCCTAAGCTCGGGATTTGTCAGCGGGTATAGTTCTTTCCTGATGTTGTCATCGCTGCGACCGTAGGTGAGGTGAAAGGGAGAGTGGCCCCCGTACGTCAAGTGGTTTGGGTCGGCGCCGGACCTCAGCAGCAGATGGACCAGAGAGGCGTTCTGCTGGTCCACGGCCAGATGTAGCGCAGTGCGACCGTTACACTGCTCCTAGAGGACGGGATGGGAAGACAGGACTGTTTTAGTAAATGGGGAATGAAAGCCTCAGACTGTTTGTTGATTGTTGAGCGCTACCGATGACAATGCATGGTCGCTGTGTGTGTGTTGCGTACCTGTGCGTTTATGTCAGCTCCCAGTGTGACTAGACTCTCCACCAGGTGGAGGAAACCGTTAATTGAGGCCAGGTGGAGGCAGTTCTGACCTGCAGAAAACAAAACCCCAGAGGAACAGGTCAACAACTGGCAGATGGGTGTCAAAGACCAGATAATCTTTTTTGTATACATATACAAGCTAAAGCACGCTACCACTGCATTTCTGGCTGGACAGGCTGGATAAAATAATCACCATGAGGCTAGTAGATTAATGGCACACTAAATATGTCCACACAGAAAACGTTGTCATTTATAAAATGCCAATCCCAAAGGACAGATTAAGTCATTGCATGGATCCTTCCAAACGTATAGTGGCCATTTTTCAGTATTTCACATCCTTTCCCGTAGCATTTAGAATGAAAAACACAAACGAAGAAAGGTCTTAACATTTGAAAACAGCAAGCACCGGTTCTGCCATCTCACCGTGGTAGTTGCAGGCGGCCATGACACCTTTGAGCTGCTCCGTCGGACAGTTCTGTGTGAGGACGCTGAAGCAGTGTAGGTCGCCGCGGCGGCACGCGATGTGAAGCGGCGTGTCGCCACTGTCATCCACCAGCGCTGCGTCACAACCAGACACCAGGAGGCGCTCACACACCTCGGGCTGCTCCGTTATAACCGCTAGGTGGAGAGGAGTCTAGAGGAAAAGAACGGGAAACAGTGGCCTGTTAAGTTGAGGCTATTTGTCAATTTGATCACACACACAGAATATATCACTGGTTCATCTCAACATGCGGTCTGGGGATCCCCGGGGGTCCTTGAAGGGGTTCTCCCAGGTAAATGATAGCTAGATTTTTACAGTGTAGATTGGGACCCTAGAGAAAAATATCTCTGTGGGTCCTTGGCCTAATGCATATCAAACTGGGCATTGCATAGAATTAAAAAAAGGTTGAGGATTGCTTACTATGGTGAAGGGAGCTTAGACAATTGGTGGGGGGGGGGGGGGGGGGCATTGGGTTTTTGATACTCTATCTCTCTTTGTTACAGAGACACATGCACAGGCTGTCAGCTACCTGTCTCTGGTCGTTCTGCGTGTTGAGGAAGTGTGTGTTTCTAGACAGGTCTATCATGTTTCTGATGCAGTCCTTGGCTTCATGGATGATGGCCAGGTGAAGCAGTCTGCAGACATATGAGAAAAGAAAAACATTAGGGAGACTGACTGGTATACACTCACACATAGGACCAGGCCTTCAGACTTGCACGAACCACCCGCCAAGCCCCAGCAGATATTAAGTGTTAGGCCTAGTCATTCCACTTGCAGAGCGAGTATTTCCCCACTGCCAGTTCAGACTTGCAACAAAATGTGTCAAAATTGCTAATTCATCAAAAGGAACTGTCACGGTCTAAACATGAACTCCCCGACATTGATAAACAACATGATTTCACACTGCGCTGGGTAGTATCTATGGCCTTTGGTTTCACAACAATCAAGTACTTAAGCCTAGTACTGATGTAATACTTGATCATACTGATATGTAACCATTGCAGCACTAAAAGGAGAATGTTTATAGGAAGCAAAGAAATATATACAGAGAAAACTTAATATATCCATATAAAGTGGAACAAAAGGATTCAGGGGGAAACAGAATGCATAACTTAATTGTTGTGGGGTTGTGTACGTGTATGTTTTGTTTTTAACTAGCCTACTACTATTTTCTCTCTCTCTCTCTCTCTCTCTCTCTCTCTCTCTCTCTCTCTCTCTCTTGCTCCCTAGACCTCGCGGGAACGCGCTTCAGTCCTCGGCGGCGCGCCTGGGACTTTCCCAGGCAGCTGAGTTTTTGACCCGCGGCCATAGATCCTGATAATAGCCTTTTGTTTACGTCCAAAAAAACTCCGCGCCAGACCAAAACTACGACATGCATTCACCAACTAAATAAAATAAAATAAATCTCCACAGCACAATAAAACAAAACTCATTTCATTGCAGGAACTAAACCTTAAACACAGGGCCGAAAAAAACATCTTGAGGCCTAAAAACTAATGGAACCAAATGGAGTCTAAGAAAGTACGTTATGTATTAATAATCAAAATCTGCAAAGTAACTAGTAGCTACAGTTTTCAAACAAACGTAGTGGAGTAAAAGTACAATATTTGGATCCGAGCTGTAGTGGAGTATAGGTAAAAGTATTGGAAATTGGAAATACTCCAGTTAAGTACAAATACCAAACGTGTACTTATAAGTACGGTACTTGAGTAAATGTACTTAGTAAGTTACAGTTTACACCACTGCTAAACCTTAAAACACAGGGCCACAACGACTCGAATGGAACCAAAGCAAGGGCCTCGAGAGAGTTTAATGAATGTAATTAAATCCAGTCCTCGTCAAAGAAAAATAGCCGATCTTCAAGCTGCGCTGCGACGCATTGTGAGCCTTTTTAACGTATTTTCTTTTTTTTCTCCTTACGTGTCTCCGTCCTCGGTGATGTGGGTCTTCCAGTCGTGATCGTGCGGCTGCTCCGAGGCTCCATCGCCGTGCTGCTGTAGCAGCAGCGGGCCGCCGGAGGGACAGCAGTCCGCGACGCGGAGCCTCGTAAGCTCGGCCGCCACCGCCTGATATTCCTCCTCCTTCAGCGAGTCCAGGCCGCTGTCCAGCCGCTCCTCGGTGCCCTGGCCCGGCTGCTTCATCGTCCCTTCCTTGGCATGATGATCGTCTCCTCCGCCGTAATCCATTTGGTTAAGTAAACTGGTCCGATGGAGGTCCATTATTGCGTTGTTGTTATTATTATTATTAAGGGGGGGTTGTTGGGTACGTTTTAAAACGCGAGGGACTGCCGTTCGTTCGACGATCGGAGTTACAGTCGAGTTGTTGTGTGAGTCTGTGAGAGAGGCAGACTGTAAAAGTGTAAATGTCCTCCCTTGCGTGTGGATGGATCGGGGGGCGGAGCGCGGGCCGGGGGAGGGGCGAGCCGAGCCCCCATTGACAGTGTTGTAAAGTAACATTTTAAGTATATTTACTGTACTGTACTGTACTGTACTGTACTGTATAGTACAGACACAGTACTTGAGTACAATTTTGAGTTATTTGTATTTTTTTTTTTTTTTTTTTTTACTTGAGTAATTCCAATTTCCAATATTCCCTACTTGTACTTCTACTCCACATCTCGGAATGGATCCTATATTGTACTTTTACTCCACAACATTTATTTGAAAACAGTATGCAGCGACGGGTGAGGTTCTATATGGGGCTAGGGTTATTATTACTTGACACACATAACTTCATACATTTCGACCATTTGAAAACTTGCATAACAAGTACTTTCTACTTTTGGTATTTTAAAATTGTACAATACATTTGTACTTTTACTCGAGTAAAAACAATTCCAGACTTTTACTATAACTACTATTTCTACATTGCAGTATTGATACTTTTACTTTTACTCGTAAAGATGAGTACTTTTTCCACCACTGCCCATTGAGTTTCTAGAATGGCTCTTCTGGGGGTGGGGGCGGGGCGTCGGGGGCGGAGCCTGGGAGAGTGAGAGAAAAAAATCTAGGTGGGGGAATTCCAGCCAAACTTATAGCGGAGCAGCTAAGTGCTACGATCTTTCAATTTATGATAAAAGCGTGAAAATTGGCATCCATGGGTCAATTTCAACACACTGAAGACCATAGCTGGTGCAATAATCCAGCCCCTCTTTGACTACGGAGTCCACGTATGGTATCGTGACGCCCCACAAGCCCTGAAAACTAAACTCCAAACAGCCCAAAATAAACTAATTAGGGTCCTGCTTAACCTTCCCTATCAAACTCACCTCACCGCTACTCACCAGTTAAGAGTGGGGTAGCTCAAAGTAGATGACAGCAGGGCCGGACTTACCATTGGGCAAGGGTGGGCACGCGCCCAGGGGCCTCAGGGGGAGGGGGGCCCCCGATTTTTTATTTTTTTATAAAAAAAAAAAAAAAAAAAATCAAAAAAAATGTTTTACCCCAAAAAATATAGTAGGCATGATCGCGATCACGAAATTCCATGTTTAACCCCCATACAAACCCCATCTTTCAAACATGGCAGCCATGTTTGTTTACATTTCAAGAAAACATGCTAGCTAGCTCATGAATGCCTGAACGGATTTCCATTCGGATTTTTTTGTTTGAAAGCTGTGAACAGTGTGCACACACGTGATGCATATGATCTAGGCATGGGCGTGCATGATCCGTGCACTATGAATTACATGGAAGTCTATGGAGAGGGAGGTGGTGTGGAACTTGGAAGCCATTTGAAAAGACCCTGAATGAGTTATTTTAATGATGACATTTTAAAATATTGCAATCCAAATAAAGTGATATTTGTGTTTAGTTACAGTACATTTTGTTTTATTATGGTAATAACATTGAGAGCTTCTGCTCTGCTGGCCGCACTACATGTAGCTGCCCTGAAAGCTTAGTGCAGTCTAAAGCTTGCCCACTTTATGTATCCGGTACTTTCCACACACATAGGCTACACACATGCACACACACCCCACTTCTGTATCCGCTTCAGACCCTTCCAATGAGCCAATGAGGATACACAGTCAGATTATACACGGGCCGGTCCGGAGGTGAGGTCACGGTGTGGTCAGGTGGACCGGAGGTGGAATTTTTGCGCGCGCACGAGGGCCTCTTTATTTCCCCTTTCCCAGGGGCCTCATGTCTTATAAATCCGGGCCTGGATGACAGAGTACAGCAACTTGCAATGGGCCTGGTGTACAAGATAGACTACACCACTATGATACCCAAGTACCTTCAAAATACTTTATAAACATTAAGGATGTCCATAATTACAACACCAGAGGCAGCGCCACAGATCACTTTCAACCCAGAGTCAAAACCAACAAAGGGTCAAACTCTTTTTTCTGCTATACCACCAAAATGTCAAACTCTTTTATCTGCTATACCACCAAAATGTGGAAAGCCTTACCGAGGGCCATAAAGGAGTGTGGATCACTAGCATCCTTTAAAATTGCCCTGAAAAACCACTTACAGGCAGCAGCCGTTCGCAACTGGTAAAAAAAAAACTAACCTAGCCCAACCCTACCCTCCCCTGCCCCTTCTTACTTACTTACTTACTGTTTTAGACTCTTTTTTTTTTTGTTCTCTCATTTTTCTTTTATTTACATATCTACTGCATAGTACTGTGTTCTATTCGTCTGTCATTCAATGTTATATGAGATACTTAAATGGTTTCCTGTGGAAATAAGCGTAGTCTTTTCATGGATCTCCTTTTAGTAGACCTTGTACCAGTGAACTGTACCGTCATGAAACTGTACCTTTTCCTATGCAAACTTCTAATAAAGTCTTCAATCAATCAATGGGTCACTTGACAAGAAAATTGTCCGAGGCAATTGAAATTTAATATGGAGGCCGTTTTTCAAGATGGCCACCACCTTAGTGGAGCAGTTAAGTGATATAAGGGTTTATTTGGTGATACAAGCATGAAAATTGCCATGAGCTGTCTCAAAGGCTCATTTGACAAGAAAACACCCACAGCCACTTGAAATATCAAGATGGCGGCCATTTTTCAAGATTGCCACCACCTAAATGGAGCATTAAGCAATGTAATAATTGTTTAATTAGTGACACAAGCATGCAAATTGGTATGAGCAGTCTTTATAACAAGAATTCACTTCCAGCCTTGAAATGTTTATTTTCAAGATGGCCCCCTGGATCCTCAAAAGATCCATTTCTCATAGTAATATGTATTCTTCATTAAGGACGATTTGGTGACATCTTATTTTAGATTATGTTAAAGAACAACTTTTAACACAAAATACAACAGTGTTGATCAGATTAGAAAAGTATCTGGAGGCGGCATAGCTCAGGGGTAGAGAAACCGTTATTAGAGCACGAAGGGTTCCCAGTTCGAATCCGGGCTCCCCCTGAGTTAATGTTGAAGAGTCCTTGAGCAAGACTCTGAATTGCTCCCGGTGAGCAGGTTGGTGCCTTGCATGGTTTCCTCTGCCACCGGTGTATGAATGTGTGCATGAATGGGTGAATGTAATGCACAATCTATGTAAAGCACCTTGGATAAAAGCGCTATATAAATGCACCGTTTACCATTTTATCTGCACTACCAGGGCACATTGGTAATATATCACTGCTGTTAAACTCAGAATCCTATGACCAACACTTGTTGTATTTTGATGATGTGTTAAAAGTTGTTCTTTAACATAATCTAAAATAAAATGACACCAAATCGTCCTTAATGAAAAATACATACATTTCTATGAGAACATTGATCTTTTGAGGATCCAAGGGGTAGCCATCTGGAAAATAGAAATTTCAAGTGTGTGGAAGTGATTTCTTGTCATAGAGACTGATCATAAGAATTTGCATGCTTGTGTCACTAACTAAACAATTATTTTGCTTAATGCTCCATTTAGGCGGTGACAATCTTAAAAAAATTCTGCCATCTTGAAATTTAAAGTGGCTGTGAGCATTTTCTTGTCAAATGAGCCTTTGAGACAGCTCATGGCAATTTTCATGCTTGTATCACCAAATAAACCATTATATCACTTAACTGCTCCCCTAAGGTGGTGGCCATCTTGAAAAATGGCCATCATCTTGAAATTTCAAGTAGCTGTGGGTGGCTTATTGTCAAGTGACCCACAGAGACTGCTCATGCCAATTTTCATGCTTGTATCGTCAAATAAACCCTTATATCACTTAATTGCTTCACTACGGTGGTGGCCATCTTGAAATATGGCTGTCATCTTGAAATTTCAATTGCCTCAGACAATTTTCTTGTCAAGTGATCCATGGAGACTGTTCATGCCAATTTTCAAGCTTTTATCGTGAACTGAAAGATTCTGATGAAAAAAGGCAGTTAGCCGCTCCGCTATTATAATAACACACCGTCTGTACACACAGATTGCTGGCTCCAACAGGGGATTTCTATTCAGACACTTTATAAATACACACTGAAAAGGCTACATGCATGCATGCACTGCCGTGACTGACTGGCTGTGGAAAGTCACTTTGCAGAGGATACATTTATTAAAGTGCTGCAGATATAAGTGTGTGTGTGTGTGTGTGTGTGTGTGTGTGTGTGTGTGTGTGTGTGTGTGTGTGTGTGTGTGTGTGTGTGTGTGTGTGTGTGTGTGTGTGTGCATTTAGACATGCATCCACTCACTGCTATTTTTTATTTGATTAAATATTGAATGTATTTATCATTGATTGGGCCTTTAATCTGGAGGTTATTTACAATACTAATCTCCGATAGAGTATTTAAACATGACTGTTGTCATCAATATTAAGCCCATGTATCTCACAGTGTGTGAACCTCATCCCAGCTCAGCAGAAGGACCTGTTCTGACATCACAATGATGTTGCAAATGAAAATGCAAGTCCCTTTTATGGCCATATATGGAGAATTGTAGATCACACTTGCAAAGGAATACCGTCCTTGTCCCTTTTATGCCCATATATGGAGATCCCATATATGGGCATACAATATATGGAGATATATTGATGTCATCACCATTAAGCCCATATCTGGGAATGCACAATTGCACATAATATAGGCCTATGTTGGGATATCCACATTTTGGCCACATTTTGTCCAACTTAAACAACCAACCAGGTCTGTGATTTCCAGGTCTGTGATTCTTTTGGGTCAGGGGCAGACCTCCATTCAGAAACACCCCCACTTAGAAACATCCCCATTCAGAAATACCCCCACTGAGGTTAGGGTTAGATTTTAGGTTAGGTTTAGGTGACACGCCCTAAAGGGGCACATGGGCGTGTGCACGCATCCACCTGGGTGACAGCAGACTGCTGGGTGAGCGCTGGCACTTTGGCATGGGATATGGGATCAACATTGCTCACCCAGCAGTCTGCTGTCACCCAGGTGGATGCGTGCACACGCCCATGTGCCCCTTTAGGGCGAGGTCGCTTCTGGCCCTTAGGGCGTCTTACTGGTACTATTTTGTAATACAATGATTGGATACAAGGAAACATATGCCCATGTTGCTTGCTGTAGTGGGTAGAGACTGGAGAGAGACAATCTTTCATCCTAAGTTTGCTGCAAGAGAGATAGAGAACATAGTCCTTTGAATCCGATTGGCTTATCATCACAGTTGCTCAGCAAACTTTAATTGTTCCACAAACGCAATAAACTGATTACAATAAAGCATGCACAACAGAGATAACACTGGGTTTTCCCTGAGATCCACAGAACATAGTCAAGTTAATGATTGTTCCAATGGAGAAGGATGAATCTTTCATTTTCATTATTAATCATAATGTGAGTAATCAACTTCATGAAGACAGTGTTTCTCAACATAGTATAGACAGAATGCATGTGGACCCCACCAGGCGAATGCAATTAGGCTATCACTGGTTCACTGGTTCTCAAGTGGTGTCTGGGGACTCCCAGGGGTCCTACTGAGGGATTCCCAGGGGGTCCCCAGCAAAGTTAGCAACAGTTTAAACAATTATTAAAGCTGTGTTTTATTTTTTGTCTATTAAAAAATAACAAATCTATAAGCTCACAACGTGTCGTCACATCTCATCATTCATTTGTTATTCGTCAGGAGCTGTAAGCCATTCCGTTGAAAAGCACACAGCCTGAGCCTAGTATGACATTTAGATGAGATTACATTTTATTTTCACAATGAAATGTAATCAGCCAAAGCTGTCAAGACGTCACACCTCAAGTCAAGATGACTAAGTTATTAAAAAGCACCTTCAACATACCTTGTCTTACAACATTGTTAACATGTTTTCAGTACTATGACTCACAGAATTGGCTTTCATAATGATCAATGTGCACTGAAGCATTTCTATACAAAGCTCACAACTCTTGGATAACAAAAACCGTTGGCACGGCTGCATTTCAGAGAACTGCAAGTACAAGTACACAATGCACTGGATCTGCGTCTTAAAATTGTGACCTATGCCTTTAAAAACAAACTTGAATGCAATGTTATGGAGGCCCGGGGGAAACTCCAAGCTTGTTTTACTTTCTATTGTTCAGTCGGTGGGACCAGTTAGACAGGGAAGCCCAGTGTTCTGTCTGTGTGCATTTTCTCTGTCATTATTTGAGGCCAATGTTGTGTAATCTATAAAGTTTATGGTTCAGGAAAACACACATGGCCAGGGGAAGAGAACAGCTCAGGGATATTGACATTGCATTGAATCCTTTGTATATCTTTTGTAGAGTGTGTTGCATCTTAGCTGTGGATAGCACCGGATGACAAAGCTGTTCTAAAACACCACAACATGCCAACTACACTACTGTACAAGGGGTGCAACTTATAGCTCTTAACAAATGGACCAACCATAGCCAACCTTAAGTCACAGTGTAAACAATACCTGTGCTTGAACAATCACACGGAAAGGGGAAAGGTAGAGTTCACTGAAATTGAAGGAAAAGATAAAAGAGCCATTGTCGTGAACTAATACACACACACACACACACACACACACACACACACACTCACACACACACACACACACACACACACACACACACACACACACACACACACACACACACACACACAGTTTGTGGGCATAGTAGAAGGGAACTGGGTTCCCTCGTCCTTTCCTTGACTCGACTGGGAAATGCATCCTGCTCTATGGCAGTAGAAGAACATAACATTTTATTCATTGTTTCTCTGTGAAATTCACAATACTTTCCACAGGTTTATGACAGGTTATAAAAATGTATTAATACAGTACTCAACTGGAAACAATGTCAGATAACAAGACAGCATAATGTCAGATATACAATATAAAATATTTATACGGTACATAATGTTTGCATGGTCAAAATAGAAATAGAAAATTTGGTAGAATATATTTCTTCCTCGTATCTTCCTCCATTTACTGGAAAGCACACATTGGAGAATTACAGGAAAGATGGGAAGAAGAAAAAGACAGATTTCAACAGATTCATGCCTTCTTATTCACAAGGGCTCACATACTGTAAACATGTATTAAAGGTACTGGGCAGTGATGGCTGCACAGTTCCAGTACAGTAGAACACACATGGTGCAAATATGATGGCAGTGGGTGAAATTCAAGTGGTTTTGAATGTAGAGCAATGGATTCAAACCATTACAACTCAGGCTAACCGAAAGTGAGGACATGTATGTCATGCATCATTATATCCTGATTCTCCCCACCCATCCCAATGCATTTCAATTACGAAGGCCAATAATCGGCTGAAAACATTAAACATAGCCTACTCATTCACAGGGCGATCCGGTGAGAAGTATTTTAACAGTAGACTAGGACAGAACAAAGACGGAAAAGTTTGTAAAAAGGCTTGTATTTGCGCACAACAAGCTGGGATTTGACATTTTGACTCCATTTAAAATCTGATTTGTCATGGTTGCCACAAGGAGGGAACTCAAACTCCTCGTGGCATTTCCTGCTGCTAAGTCAACCTTGGGAAAGGCCAGAAAGGTGTAGCTCTCAAGCCTCTCATGTTCAAAGAAGTTGATGTTCTGTTCCTGTCTGTCTGTTAGTCACCAGGAGTCCCCAGAATTACCCACTACATCTTAATGGTTTGTGTATTTTTCAACTGCAAGACTCGGAAGACTCATCCCATGTGTCACAAGCTCTTCATGAAGATTATATATTAGAATAGCTTGAATGCAAACACTAAGTTTCCTGTGTTTATTCCCACTGATGTGGCTCCAACACCTCTACACTCTCAATGTTTCTGATATAATGGCCATTTGACCATGTCACTCACTAACCCATTGAATATCACCAGCCTGAGGAGAGCTTGAGTCATCGTGCAGCGTGCATTCTTTAGATCCAAGACAAGCTTTACATTGTGATGGTCATGAGGACAAAGATCATCAAGTGAACCTGGCTGTGACTTCAATTGGCCTTAACACTAAAGGTCACTGCTGTCCTTAAACATTTCTAGTACCTTGAGCAGATTGCTCACTTTCAGAGCCTGGCACACCCGGATGTGTAACAAGTTGTCTAAAAAGTTCCATTGATAGAACTTGTAGATCTGTTATTTTCATTATTAGTATCCTTGGAACATTCTGGAAAATCATAGAAATTTGTTTGGAACATTTAAATACAGCAATATTCAAGACAAAATGTACTTTGTAATTTTGACCCTGGGCGTACAACAAACTTTGTACAAACGGACAAAGCCAGATGTTGAGCACCACTCAAAAAAGGTAGTATACTTTAACTCAAGTACAAATTTGACAATGCTACTGTCACTCAAGTAATATTTGACCAGGAGTAAAGTATCTACTTTGACTCAAGTACTGGGGTTGAGTAGCCCACTTTGTCCACCACTGACTGTAGATGCTGCATAGTTGTTTCAACATATCAGTATGCGAAAAGTAGTTTCAGGGGAAACTCAGACTCATCAGTCCATTGTCCAGGGTTCAAGTGGGGTGAAGGCAGGCCGGGGTAATAAATGAGATACTGTATGACACCCTGGCCCATGCAAAGTCATGTGAGTGTTGTATGTGTAATTGGGAATCCCTTTTCTTTCCACAGATTTGAGCAGGCATAGTACAGAGTGACTCACTCCCAAATTGCTAAGTCAGTGAGTCCAACACTCACTGTAACGTCCAGTAGCTTTGGGGCGGGGTTAAAGTAAACAATTACTCATCAAATTACATTGTGAACGTATAGATGTAAAAAAACGTAAACAAGGTAAATGTAAAAATGTGATGTAAGGAATATAAAGTGAAATCACATGTGATGGACATGACAGGTGACTAGCCCATCACCTCCCACTGTCTCCCAAATCCACACCATATGACATTAAAGGATAACTCCAGACTTAATAACGTCTAGGCTAATTATCCTACTTATATTCATACCAAATGACTGTCCATGGGATCTATTTGTTAGAAATTTACCTGTCGTCCAGTTTCCCCAGCAGAACCCAGCCCTCATAGCATAGAGTGTGAGCTCATAAGTCGCTTTTAGCCTTTTACGGTATTTGTTGCGGTCAAACGTTATTTCTTTTTTCGTGAATATGTTAGTTGTTATTACAAACACATCCATGCCATTGTTGTCCCACACAAGCCGCCACACTCTGCTAAACAGACGTTATGCTGTTATGTGTTTTGCCAAGTACAGGAAAAGATGCCCCGTGATTGGCCAGTAGCCCAGTACAGTCACTTTGATTGGCAGTTGTGCTGAATCACGCCAAAACATGATTTATGACACTATGGCAGCTTTTGTGGGACAACCAAGGAATGGATGTGTTTGTAAAGACAACTAGTAACACATTCTTGAAAAAAATAAACCACTTTTGACCGAAACAAATAGTGTAAATGCGATAGGCTTATGTGCTCCGCTCTAAGCTATGAGGGCCGCTGGGTTCTGCTGGGGAAACTGGACAACTGGGGCATTTCTGCATGCCTAATAGACCCCAAGGACGAATGTAAGCAGGAAAATGAGACTAAATGTTATTTAGTGCGGAGTTGTCCTTTAACCTATTTCAGACAGTTCTTTTTTAAGTCAAGGCTGACTCTGCTTCCAGCAAGCTCTGACTAGTATGTTTATATAAATATATAGTAGACACAAATCAAATGCTAGCATTCAACCTTTTCTGACAATGTCCTTTTGCATTATTTAGAACTATTAGGTTATAGGTTTTTTATTGTTATTCCTATAAACATGCGTTTTCGCTTTTGTTATTTTGGTAGTTTTGTTATTGTGACACTGTTGAGGAGTAAGCGCCATCATTTCATTGTCTGCCAGATTGTCACAGCTGTTTTATGTGCTGAAATTTGGAAGCTTTCCCATGCTGTGCAGACTGATCACTTCCACCGATGATCCACTAGGTGGCGGAAGGGGACCGCGTAACTCAGGACCTGGTTGCCTGACAACCAACTAGCCAATCACAGGGCCCGGCCGTCGAGCACAACATTGTAGTTTGAGAGTGTAGTCACTAGTGACTACAATTCCGTCCTGTAATTCAGGTCCTTCCTGCTCTTGAGTGTCGTTGCATGTCCTTTGCACGACATACACTGTAAACACAACACACTGGGCTGGGGTAGTGTACATTAGTGTACAGTACACACTCTGTAGCCGCATCAAAAACAAGAGGACGAACTCCGCAGTGACAGAAAGGTTGTCCACCGAAATGGAAGGAGAAGGTCAAACGATTGTTAGGTATTAAAAATAAGTGTTTAATGTATTAGGCATACTCATTTTATAGCCCTGAATACATGACTATCATATATGATAGTCATGTATTCAGGGCTAACTCATTTTATAGCCATACAGGTCAGCCACATGCACAATGTTGTCTTGGCACCCGCCATACAAGAGGGCACAGAGCTTCATGCCATGGCACCGTAACCGTTAGATAACGTGAATCCCTCACTTCTGCACAGCTGACAAGAGTGATGAATGTGTTTTGTTTACACACTGATTGACTGCTGTCTTTTTGACTTCCTGCTATAATCACCCACTTTCCTGTATGCAGTGTTGTCCCTGATGATGAAGGGAAACAAAAGTTCAAGAAATGTGACCAGGTGGCATTTTATAGGTGCGTTGAGTGTTCATATTAATCAATTTAATAATAGGAACTAAATCAGCATAGCTTTGTACCAATGCAAGATGTAGTTAAAGGGGTAGTTCACCCCCAAAATGACTTGAGTTCAATAATATGTATATTTTTTTGTATTTGTCGCATTCCTAAGACAAAAAAAATAAATAAAAACACATTGATTATAGTAAATTTACCTCCATTGATTCTGGATGGGGACCCAAATGACTGGCCCTGGAGGGGGACCCAAATGCATGGCCCTGGATGGGGACAAGCATTTGGGTCAGAATCAATGGGGGTACATTTAGGGTCAAGGGTCAAGTAAATTTACCCCCATTCCAGGGCCTTATTTGGGTCCCCATCCAGGGCCATGCATTTGGGGGGGTAAATTTACTATAATCAATCTTTTGTCTTAGGAATTCGACAAATACATTTTTTTTTTATTGAACTCAAGTCTCCATTTTGGGGTGAACTAACCCTAACCCTAACCCTTTAAAACATGACTTATGACTGTTTTGTCCCCTGACTGATCACAGTATACACAGATCCAAGATTGGGGTACACACCTCCATTCCGAAACCCCACCATTCCGAAGATTGCCTTCCATTATTCGGAATGGTGGGATTTCCCATTGTTAGATTGTGATGTATTGTACGCCTATTAAAACGCTATTGTTATGATTGTTAAATTTGACTGTCACTTATTAGGCGACAGATGCAGGCCCCAAAGTTGCGGTACAGGGCTCTCCTGGATACCTTGGTGCTGACAGAGAAAGGGGCACTCATTCATGTCTTGGAACCGCATATACAGGTTTGGACAACCTTCAAGTAACATTTCATATTGTTTTGACATCACACCAGCATATACTGTAGCTGTATAGAAACATTCCAAAGTGCAACTAATGCACAGAAATGTGTCTTGGGCACAGAACCAATCATTTGCATTGTAATGCATTTACTGTATATTGTTGTACAGTACACTGAAAACAGGACCACGCATTGTTGCTGAAAGGCGAAGAGGGTATTTCTCAGTGGAGTACTAAACACAAAATCCAGTATACATATTCAAAATATGAAAATGGTGTTTCAGCCAAGAGCCTTCATCAGAGCATGCTTTAATCATGCTCTGACAATATATATTCATCAGAGCATACTCTGATGAAGGCTCTTGGGAGAAACACGTTTCTTCTATGTGTGCCAAATAAATATGTGTAAATGTGAAAAAAATTCCTCTATTGCCTTGAATTTTGGGACGTGCTACTTTTTCATATGTTTTATATATTACTGTGTACTATATATACATTTATGTATACAGTATTTGTCTTTTCAATATCTGTACTTAGTCTTATTTATTCGCAAAGAAGACAATGAGAAAATAGGTAGTGTTCTCTCTCCGCATCATCAGTGCCCATAGCCTGGGTGGGGTTGGCAAAAGGGCCTTTCTGTGTGGAGTTTGCATGTTCTCCCTGTGTCAAAAAACATGCAGTAATCCTGGTCTCTATACTGCCTCCCCCTGGCCAGCCGGAGTCACTGATGGAGGGGAAAGGAACAGGTTGGAATAATGTGTTCCTTCCACTCGCTATGTCCAATCGGGGAAAATCCCCCCTGTCAGGTGAAAGAACTTGGACTCCTCATGCATAGAAGGAAGCATGGGATAAAAATGTTGAAAATAAAAAATAGATAGGCCTACAGTTGTTCCCATAGGGATTTTCCAACAGCGAGTGTAGAGAGTTGGCTCAGAACAGTCAATTGTGTAATGTAATCCTGGGTGCTGCACTCCCTCTGTCAACCTGGGGTGAACAACGGACTGACCTCATATGCTTCCTTCTATGCATGAGGAGTCCAAGCCACTTCTTTTTTGCCGACTGGCCTAGTGGTCCAGGCGCATACAACATATAGGCTAAAGCCTGACAGCGTGTTGCAGGTTCAAGTCCCGAACCCGACGACCTTTGCTGTGTGTCACTCTCCATCTCTCTCTCCCTGTTTCCTGTGCTATCTTCACTGAAATACTATCAATAAAGGCAGAAAAGCCAAAAAACATATCTTAAAAAAAAGCTGCACTTATTGGTCAGTTGCCATGTAAACCCTATGAAGATGCGGCTTTAGCCTGTAATGAATGGTCAGTTGCTGTATAACCCATAGGGATGATATGACAGCTGCAAATCAGTGCAAAATGATCACCCTCTTGGTAATTTCATCACTGCCCTCAACTAGGGAAAATAAAGGCTAGGTACAGGTACAGTATGTGATACATACGGTATATATAAAGTTACCGGTATATGGTATATGCTATATACAAATAACTTGTATTTTGCCGTCCGTAATCGCTTACCTGTTTTGTTAGGTGGAACTGCTTCTCTGTGTGTCACCCAGTAAAAGTGGGATTGTAAGAATCCTGCTGGATGAGCTGCAGCCCATTAAAGCACGTTACC
Organism: Nannobrachium achirus; assembly: GCF_963921795.1. Taxonomy (NCBI): domain Eukaryota; kingdom Metazoa; phylum Chordata; class Actinopteri; order Myctophiformes; family Myctophidae; genus Nannobrachium; species Nannobrachium achirus. The sequence goes on along the minus strand of NC_137827.1, from coordinate 37,545,182 downwards.
GAGTTCCAGACGTGCTAACCGCCGAACCCCAGTGTGAACAGTAAGAAATGTGCTTGGATTTCCTTCTATTATGACACCAAGTCATAAAATTGCTGTTCATAAGTAAATAAGAAATCGACCACAACAGCATTTACTGTTGTACAGAACCTTACTGATGATTGCATGGTGATTCATTATGAGTTTTTGTTGTAAAATCCCATCTTCAAAGTCATTTCTCAACTGAATTGTGCTGAATAGTATAGTGACTCTTTTATTGGCACAGTAAAAGTGTTGGTCTTGTACACGGCTGTATTCCCATAATAAGATGTACGTTGGTGGGGTGGAAAGACCCATGAAACTGCATTCATTTCATATTTATGGAAATAAACCCCATGATTGAAACAAATGTTAATCTATCTATAAATGCGAGAAGTCTCTGTGTGTCTGTAATCCGCGTATCTCGAGAACCGTTCGTCCCACCGGCTTCAGATTCGGCAAACGCGTTCCCCGCCGCGGCACGGAGTGCAGTGCCGGGTCTCGACCCGACCCGACGTGCGGTTTTCCCGAACCGGCGCGAAACGTTCGGAATCTCCTTATGCGGGGTTGATTGTTGACATCATCAGGCTGTTCCGGAGGAAATCGGCGAAAGCTCTGACTCATTGTGACATCACTTCATAAAAGGCTCTGACATCACGTACGCCACATGAGTCAACAAAAGATCTCTGAATATCTCCATATATAGCATATATGGGCATAAAATGGACGCAGAATCACAAAGATCTCCATATACGGGCATAAAGGGACACAGACAGACGGATACAGAGATCTCCATAAATGGGCATAAAATGGACGCAAATGGCATATATGGGCATAAAATTTACGCAGAATCACAAAGATCTCCATATACGGGCATAAAGGGACACAGACAGACAGATACAGAGATCTCCATATATGGGCATGAAATGGACGCAAATAGACAGATATCTCCATATATGGGCATATATGGGCATAAAATGGACCCAGAACTATATCTGCAGTGATCTCCATATATGGACATAAAATGGACGCTGACAGACAGACAGATAACAGATATCTCCATATATGGGCATAAATGGACACAGGCAAACAGATGGTCAAAACGGGTCCTATGACAACAGGTATAATGGGGTTTGCATTAAAGGGCGGGGCATTCATTCCCTATTTACATCGTTCCCGAGTTGGCCAGGTCGCCGACTAGACGCTGGGCGGCCCAGCTTCTAGTATACTTAATGTCACAACTGTTTATATACACACATGACACACATAAATACTGTTCTAGTTGGGTTGAAAGTTCCTTTATGTTCTGCCTTGTTATTGAGAAGAGATGTCCCTTCAGAGGTCAAGTGGTTAAGTACTGTGTACACATTGCTTGATGAAAATAACTGATTTCGTGCAACAAAATGATAGCTGTGCAACAAAATATGAATTCATTAGCCCTAAGCCTGATTTATAGTTAGTTGATCACACTGGTGGGATCGCATTGTGAGCTTGTAGATTGTAGATCTACTATTTTCATCGCGTCACACAGTACGTAACTGAATCTTGCCATAGCTGGCCCAGCATCACATCCCACCTTCCTCCTGTGTCTCTGCTGGAAAACAGGCAAACCAAACAAATGAAATAACAAAACAAACTGCTCTGGATCTGACAGGTTGAGAGTGGAGAGGCAGAGTAAGGATTCTGTCACTCTAACTTGGTCTGCGGGGCTTTACCGGGTTCGTTTGTGGGGCTGTCCTTTCCACCTGGAGGTCCTGTGTGATGAGGAAGTCGTTGTCACTTTCAACCCCGAGGGCAGATTGTGGTTTGAAACACTGCAGGTTCCACCCAGGTGAGAGCAGATGTGTACTGGAGAGTAGGGATGGACCGATTATCGAAACGGGCGATAATCGAAGTCGATATTCATAACATTTATTAATATCGCAAAAGTTTAAAAAAAATCTATATTTTTTTTAATTAAAAAAAAAAAAATTTGCATCTTGGTTACTGATTTTCATCGATTTCCTGCTGCGGAATACGTTTTTTAACGCTATTCTAGTATGTGGCGACTAGATGTGAGCCTCTAGACATTTAGGATGGGAAAAATATATAAATTAATTAACCACTATTTCAAATTGGGGATATTTCTTTTTTACTTAAAATGCATATCGGTTCATTATATCGGTTATCGCCCTCCTTGATCACGACTTATCGAAATCGAACATGAAAATCCCATATCGGTCGACCCCTAAAAGCAAACATGTAGGTGTGCGTTAATATGTCTTACGGATTCAGTATATTTTTTCTTCATTCTCGATGTTTCATGCCTCGATGCAACCACATTTCCCATTTGAAACACATACTACCATAAAGTGTTTAACAACAATGGAAGGATACAGAGAGAAAACACTGCATTTCCTAATTTATTCCCTTCTCTCTCAGAGCTGCATCTTGTGGTGGTGAGGTAAGAAAATCTAACAAGTCAACACTGCAACATAATATTGCTCTAATGTTAGCTTCTGCCCCTCTACCAATATCTACCTGTTTTCTTTGCTTCCACTGACTATTTGCAGCTTGGAGAAGATCCACTGGGGCTATGGAAGGAAACCTTTAGACAGTTTGTGGACATCAAAGCTAATGGTTTGTGTCATTTCGAGTATTTAATGGCCAAGGTTACTTGGACAAGCTTGTCATGGTAGCCAGATCGTTGTCCTAGTTTCATCAATTCACTCTACTTTCTATTCTTTAAGCACTTAAAAAGTACAGTATACAGGTTAGTAGTTAGTTGACTATATTTGGGGCCCTCTTTTTTTCACTACACCAAATCTAACCGAGCTTGTAGATCGGATATTTACCATGCCCAAAATAGGGACACCTGGGTTCAAGTGGTTGAGCTTCAGCTTTCAGATTAAAATCAACTCAACAAATAACAACTGTCACAATACTTTGTACTGTAACAAGAAAATGGTCGTATTAATACAAATGTATTATTCAAAATAGTTTTTAAAGCTATGTTCTTCTCCACAGGTCCCAGTAGCGTAGGGGCTGATGTCCGTCTCCATGGGTTCAGCCATGTGTATGGTCTCCCAGAGCATGCTGATAGCCTACAGCTCAGGGATACAAGGTATGATTAGTCATATGTTCTAACACATTTCATTTAGTTGATAATGACAGATGATTTCTACAATACAACATAATGACTTTGACCCATTTAGACCTAAGGCTGATTCTAAAAACGCCTTCTAAAACCTAACCTAAGGTTTCTGAAAACCTTCAAATTTGTATTCAAAAAATGTAGAATTAATTATGTTGCTACATATATAGCAAATACTAATGTGACACAGAGGTCATTCCCGACCTTAAAGGTAAAATTGGCCCAACAATCAGGATTGTTCTATTGTTTATACAGTATAAATTGGGGTTTCATTCACAGACATTCTTAAAGATCTTTATTGTTGGAAATCATGCTATTTGGATATTCCTTACATGATCATAAAGCAAAATAGAGGTCTGTCTTTAATGTTTACAAACATTACCAATATAAACAAACTACAGTAGGCTACTATTACATAAACTAGTATAGTCCCCAAATTACAGCAAGGTTGTATGCCTCTGCCAACCTGTTGCAGTTTACATCCATGTCTGTCAAGGCTCATATAGTAGGTAGTGAATTTTTTTATAATTTAATTAAAGCTTAGTTTTTGGTGACATTTTTTGTTAATAAGTTATTGTCTTAACATGATTTGTGAGGTAATGGTGACTTTGACATTTGACCACCAAATTCTAATCAGTTCATCTTTCAATCCAAGTGGATGTTTGTTTCAAATTTGAAGAAATTCCCTTAAGTAATTGCTGAGATATTGCGTTCATGAAAATGGGTCAACCCAAAAACAAAATTCCTCTGATCACAGCTGTCGCCAGCAGAGGAATAATGATTTATCGGAGGCGTGCCGTCTCAAGTGGACTTGGGCCACGTGAGACACCGCCGAGCAGGGCTAAAGCGAGCGAGTTGCGGTGACGAGCGTTGCGAAGTCTGCTTGAGCCGACTCAGCACCGTCCGTGTTATGTCCTGATAGGGACAGAATCGTAATTCTTCGCCCCTCTCAGCTCAGACTCGTTGGCAAACGAAAGGTCGCGTTCTGACTGGGCCTTTATAAAGCTGCCAATTTCCAATTTTCTGAAACAATGTGTAACCTTTTTTATACATCTCCCTCCCAGGGACAGTGAACCGTATCGGCTGTATAATCTGGACGTGTTTGCCTATGACTTGTATAGTCGCCTTGGCCTGTATGGGTCAGTACCACTCTTACTGGCCCACAAGGCCGGCAGAACTGTGGGCATATTTTGGCTCAATGCATCAGAGACCTTTGTGAATGTTTACTACAGCTCCCATGAACAGCAGGTGAATAACACTAAACACTATACAGTATACAGTATTTAACCGCTTACACTCTACACTAAATCTTCACCGCAATTAGCTGAAGTACAAGCTATCGCATCACGTTGTGATCTTGTAGATCAGCTATGTTTGACGAATGTTTACCCCGGAATAAAAATAAATCTCAGTGGCCCTCCCACCAGGATGACTCTGCCCCCCCAGTGAAGAAGAAGCGGGTTACCCCTCATACAGACGTACACTGGCAGTCAGAGAGTGGCGTGATTGACTGCATGGTCCTGCTGGGACCCACTCCCACCCAGACCTTCACTCAGTATGCTCAGCTAACAGGTGTGTTGGCTATGTTTAAAGGAGTAGTTCACCCCCAAAATGACTTTTTTTCTATTGATTACTCATGCCATGGAGACTAGAAAAATCGAACCTCTGTTCGAAGTGGAGCTGTGTGTGTGTGTGTGTGTGTGTGTGTGTGTGTGTGTGTGTGTGTGTGTGTGTGTGTGTGAACTGAGCCGTGGTCGTGGGGGGGGGGGAGGGGTGCCTGTGTGTGTGTGTGTGGGGGGGGGTGCCTGTGTGTGTGGGGTGGGGGGGTGTGTGTGTGTGTGTGTGTGTGTGTGTGTGTGTGTGTGTGTGTGTGTGTGTGTGTGTATTGCAGTTGATGCTCAGGGCAGGCTAGACTCAACAGCACCTCTCTGGTCACCCAGGGTAGTCAGGCTACACCAGAGGCTACATACAGACAGACAGACAGACCCACCCACCCACAGACACACACGGCCACGTATAGGGAGCTTGTGTTCCACACAGCTCCAAAAAAAGTCATTTTGGGGGTGAACTACTCCTTTAAGTGTTATGCAGTGTACATTGCCTGCTGTCTGCATGCTCGCTGCACTGCTGCTACACACTTGCTCCTCTTACAAGAGCAACAGTGAGGAGGATTTGCAGTACTGATACAGGACGCACGCATGAAAGTTTGACACTTTTCTTCATGTAACATCTTTGTCCTGTGTTCTCCCCTCAATGTTTTCTTACCACCAGGATATCAAGCCCTGCCTCCTCTGTTTTCCCTGGGGTACCACCAGTGTCGATGGAACTACGACGACGAGGCGGACGTGAAAGCTGTGGACGCCGGGTTCGACCGCCACGGCATCCCTTACGACGTCATCTGGCTGGACATCGAACACACTGAGGGGAAGCGCTACTTCACCTGGGACCCTGTGCTCTTCCCCGATCCCGTCGGCCTGCAGCGCCACCTAGAGCAGAAGAAGAGGAAGGTTTGCTTTTCTAGGCTCTGCCTTGAATTTTTTGTTTGGTTCTTTATGACGAATCGTTGTTGTCAGGTGGAAAGAAACCTTGTATGTCCAAAAACACTCGTTTCGTATTTATCAATTTAAAAATGATTTGAACTTGCGAAAATAGCCGAACTACAAGCACACAACGCCTCGCGGTGCGAGGCATTGTGTGCTTGTAGATCTGCTATTTAACACTAGTCTTGTGCAAAAGTCTAGTATGGCGAAGCAGGGCTTAACTTTACGAAAAAACATCCACATTTGAAACTTGGAGATACGAGGTTTCTGCCGAACAGTGACGAAATGTAAGTATAATAATACCTATCCATCATCAAATAACATAATAACTCAGATGTATATATCTATATAAATTCAAAGCTGTGGAGTCCCGTTCAAGACTATGTAATTACACACATACCTTTTCCAGTTGGTGGTCATAAATGATCCGCACATCAAAGTGGATCCAGAATGGTCTCTCTTTAACAAGGCCTGGGATGGAGGACATCTTGTCAAGGACAGTAAGGGACAGATCTATCAGGGAACATGCTGGCCTGGTAGGTTTTTCTACATGTCCCTTTTATTGGTCACGGACCAATTTTTATGCGTCACGACTCAAGTCAAAATCCCATTTTCTTCAATCTACATTTATATATTTATTTCAAAAGTTTCTTTATATATATATAATATTTTTTGTTAATAACATTTTAAAATAAATAAACCAACAAATGTAAGAAATTTCATTAATACATTATTACAATAATTAGGAAGTAGTGAAAATAGCCAATTTACAAGCTCACAAGGCGGCGCGAAGCAACGCGTTGTGCTCTTGTATATCTGCTATTTTCACTAGTTTGGGACTAATCTAATCTCTATTATGGGTCTCGACCTGAAAAGTTTGGGTTCCACTGGTTTAGTGAGTTCACTTTTACAAAGTGAATTAAATTGAGTAGAACAGTATAATAATGGGGCCTCTATTTCTTAATGGTGCTTCTAATGCTTCTATTTATGTAATGTGCAAGTAATGGAATGATTGTTAAGAAGTAAATCAACAGATATGAGTGAATTATCAATATTTCCATGGCATAGTGACATTATAAATACTGTAGCATGACTCTCCCAAATCCTCTACTGTAGGTGAGTCATGCTATTTGGACTACAGCAGTCCAGCTACTCGAGCATGGTACTCCAGACTTTACGCCCTGGACAGCTACAAGGTAAAAACACCCACTGAGAGTACAAAACATCAGCAATGCCTGCTGCTATCATAAGACCCAATGAAAAATATGATCCCTTATACAGTATATGACATAAATCCATGTGTATTCGTGAAGGAAAGATATACTGTACCTGTATACGTTGAGCGGGGAAGATCATATCATTCAGTCCTGACACAATTAAGACACAAATGAGTATGTGTCAAACAAAAACAAAAATCGTAAAAGTGTGGAAGTTGTTGATGCAGTGCACTAACTTCTAGTCTGACTCAGGGTTCGACACCATCACTGTTTGTGTGGAATGATATGAATGAACCGTCTGTGTTCGACGGTCCAGAGCAAACCATGCCCAAGGATGTGGTCCATTCTGGGGGCTGGGAACACAGAGAGCTTCACAACCTGTATGGCTTTTACCAGGTGAGCTGGAACCGGCACATTTTGGTTGAGTTTTAGATGAGTTTCTATTGTTTACTGTAGTTTTGTTCTGTGTTGTATTTATTGTGGTTAATTTGATGTAGTGTACTGTACAGTTACTTACTGTAGCTTAATTAGTTAGTATTGCAGCAGCAAGACTAGCAGACCGGCAGCAAATGTTGCTGCTACACATATACTGCACGTTCATACTGTCAAATACCTATCAGTGGCATCAGCATTACACAGTAGTATTATTATTGCCTTATTGTCATCACTCACCCTCCAGCACATGGCTACAGCAGATGGTCTGATAACTCGCTCAGGAGGCACAGAGAGACCCTTTGTCCTTTCACGCTCCTTCTTTGCAGGATCACAGAGATTTGGTAATTTAGACTTCCTTTGACCTTTTTCCCCTTTTGTATGCTGGCTTTACCAGCAAGTGACTTCAATGAGATCATTCCTGAACAAAGGCAAACAGTCCTTGTGCACGTCAACATTGTTATTGTTTTGGATTTGATATTTTATTACATTTGTATTATTGAGTTGAATGTGTTTCTACTGTTTGTGTTAACACACAGGAGCAATATGGACAGGTGACAATGTTGCCAGCTGGGACTATTTGAAGATATCCATCCCAATGCTGTTATCTCTAAGTGTGGCTGGCATATCGTTTTGTGGTGGTGAGTGGATTTCATTTATGGACAGTGACTTTAATTATAAACCCAGCATTTTTAACAAAAATTGTAGTCAGAATTACTTTGCTCAATCAATGTAATAACATATTACATCCCTTATTAAAAACAACTACACCTAAGACAGGCAGCCTCTTTGGATAGTTTTAAAGCACATTTCAAGACCTATTTCTGTATGTTCTTCAATGTTTAATGTTTTTATTTTTCTCTGCTTTATTGTAATCGTGTGTATTTATCTTCTGTTAAGCACCCTAACCCTAAGCGCTTTGAGCTGCATTTCATGTCATGAAAGGTGCTATACAAATAAAGTTTTATATTATTATTATTATCATGAAATTAACCCCATACCACCAGTGCCCTATCAGAATAACCGTTTTCATGAACTAGGATAGCAAGGATTTATCTTGGTGATGTTGATGGAGATGACTTAGTATCATAACGTCGTTGTCGGATGAAAACCTTGTATGTCGAAAACCGTTCGTTTTGCATTTATCACTTTAAAAATGATCAAACGAGTGAAAACAGCCGATCTGCAAGCACACAACGCCTCGCGCCGCGAGGCGTTGTGTGCTTGTAGATCTGCTGTTTTCACTACTTTTGTGCGACGACCTTGTATGATGAAGCAGGGCTTTACTGCTGTACAAAAGAACGTACAGATTTGAAACTTGGAGATACGAGGTTTCCACCCGACAACGACGATAAGTACACACTGATATAAATGGAACTTGCCAATGTGACAGAGCAGGACGATTATCTGTATTTCAGCGGACGTTGGAGGTTTCGTTCAGGACCCGGAGCCAGAGCTGCTGGTGCGCTGGTACCAGGCGGGTTCACTGCAGCCGTTCTTCCGTGGTCACTCTGCCAAGGAGACAAAGCGCAGAGAGCCCTGGCTGTTTGGAGACGAGGTCACTGCTGCCATACGGACTGTGATCCAGCAGAGGTACTGGAAAAACACTGCTCATCTAGGGCTGTCACGATTATGACATTTTACATGACGATTATTTGTCACTCAAATAATTGCGATTAACGATTTAATTGTGTTTTCGTCGTTGACAATTACATTTCTGTTTGGCTTTTAGGCTTTGGAGTTGCACATGGTAGATATGACACATAACCTAAATATACAAAGAAATTACTGACATATTTTACAACTTTATACTTAAAAAGAACATTGATAGTGGAAATAGCCGATCTACAAGCTCACAACACGTCGCGATGCGACGCGTTGTGAGCTTGTAGATCTGCTATTTCCACTATTTTTGACTTTTTTAAAAATATATGAACATTTTTCAATATGGAAACGATTATGACGATTATGAAAAAGAATCCTGATTATTTCAAAAAATCACGATTAGACGATTATGTAATAATTGTGACAGCCCTATGCTCATCTTCTTGAAAACACCACAGCAAGGGGCACAGTTAGGGGGTAGTTAGCAAGGATGTTCATGAAAATATGAATAAAAGGACATATTTTGTCCATTTGACATGGTTCCAACTCCAAACAACGTTTCTATTTTTACCAGACCAACTTCTTGCCAGTTTAATAAAGAAACTCTACTGTAAATAGTTGATTAATTAAGTGGTTTGATAAATAGCTGATAATTCTCCAGCATTTGGCTGGAGGTTTGTACTAATATCCCATTGTACACATAATAGTATATCAACATTTTAATAGTAAACATTTTGTAGACAGTTATGGTTGAATTATGACTACAGATGTCAATATATGTCCACTGTACTGTATGTGGAAACAATACAAAATTCCATTCATGGAAAGATCTACTAGATCTACTAGTGAGGAAGTGCTCCTTCTACTAAATCGTGATCGGTGATTTGGGATGTACTTTATGTGTGAGCTATTAACTAACCAAGACAAGATCACAGGGTACTGTAGATCTCACACAATCAAAAGACTGTTTGGTCCATTATCTCTTCCTACAGCTCCTAATGAGAGACCCCTCTTCAGGGTTCCCACAGTCATGTAATTCCTGGAAAAACTTTGAAATTAGAAAAATATTTTTTCAGTACTGGAAAATTTTTGGAATTGATCAAGGGTCCTGGAAGGTCCTGGAAAAAATAACTATGCATTGTCTTTTGTTAAATTATACATTGGCCAAATTGTCAAATATTAGAGGCAGAAATTGTGAAAATAGCAGATCTACATGCTCACAACGCCTCGCAACGCGAGGCGTTGTGAGCATGTAGATCGGCTATTTTCACAATAACACCGTGTTATACAAGATTCCTCAACTCTCTTCAAATATGATTATTTCGGGGGTCACGGCCTGAAAAGGTTGAGAACCACTGGCATACACTACCTGTCTTTGGGCATTGCACATAGGAGTAAGCGACTCGTTATTGAGCTGAATTATTGTTATATAGTCCTGGAAATCGGGTTAAATATTTTGGAAAAGTTTTGGAAATTAATTGGTAAAGATGTGTGGGAACCCTGACTCTTGTTTTCTGTGTATTTCAGGTACTGCTTGCTGCCATACTGGTACACTTTATTTCACCAAGCACATGTCTCAGCGCTGCCTCCTCTTAGGTTAGTACTGCTGCCCTCTACTTTTCAATTGGAGAACTGCAGCTAAAGCATGTTGTCAGTCTGAGTGATCAATGCATTTCTCATATTCGTCTCATATAACCATTTCAACACAAAAGTCAACAGTTATTTTATTCATCATAACAGACCTTTATGGGTGGAGTATCCAGGAGAACAAAGCATCTTTGATGTGGACAACCAGTATATGATTGGTAAAATACACTTTATCAATATTATATATGTATTAATTGGTTTTACTTTGATACTTGCACGTCCCTCAGTCCAGTTTCCATTTAATAAGCAGTCATTGTTTGTTACACAATAAATAAATGAAATCACTTTTTTTTGTATCATCTATCATAGTTATCTACTTGATCCTGTGCTCTCTGTGTTAAAGAAACCAGAAGCAGTGGTTCCATTCACAAATGTTTCTCAAAATGTGCACCTATTCTGACATTTAATTTACTTTCTTATTACATACCAGTACTCATTTTCAAAAAAAATATGGTGTTAAGATTTGCTTTGTTCCTGTTCGTTCATGTGCTACAAGCGTGATTTTGATACCTGTTTTGCCAGGCATTGAGTGTGAATGGAATTGTTAATTCCAGTTTCTCGCTAATGGAGCCAGTTTCTCACTAATGGAGCTTAGATGCTTGACACTGTTCGCTTTAAATGTACTGTACCTCCCTCATTCCTATACAGGAGCTGCATTGCTTGCCTGTCCTGTAACTGAATCTGGTGTTCGAGAAGTCAATGTTTTACTTCCAGAATCGAACGAGGTAAATAAGGATAAGTGCTTAGTAGTCTGCCTACCAATCCATTTTAATGTGTGCATATACTGTATCTGGCATTACGTGTGGAAAAATCATGCTGCTTTCTTTTTTTGTGTGTGTCCTGTAGATTTGGTATGATATCCATACTGCAAAGTTGTACAAAGGAGGGAGGACCCTGAACCTTCCAGTGACCCTGGACACGGTGGGTGTCCTGACCTGACCGGGGTTGGGGGTGGGACAACTAGGGGAACACATTTGAAATATAGTAAATCGCTGGACTACTGCATGAAATCCAGGAATGTAAATATAACATTCTATTTACATTTTACAGGTACCTGTGTTCCAGCGAGGGGGCACTGTGGTTCCCAGGATGGCAGAATGTGGAGCCTGTACAGCCGAGCAACAACAGCTCCCCCTCTCCCTCACAGTGGCCCTAGACCCTGTTGTAAGCATCTGGCGAGCTGTTATAGTGATATACTGTAGGTCAGGGGTCTTCAACAGGGGGTCCAGGACCCCTAGGGGGTCCTCAGAATTACGACAGGGGGTCCTCCAGATCTTTGAGAGATAGAAACCTTTTTTTTTCTCCTTTTTTATATTAACCCCTTGAACGCTAGCATGCATATTCTGAGAACTTTAGCCAGAAATAGCAGATCTACAAGCTCACAACGCCTCGCGCTGGCGCTTACTTTAGGTGACATAAAAGTTGACAGAAAACTTTAGGACTAGAACAATAGTCTGGTTGCTGATAGCAACCACACTAATGACCACATTTTTATGTTTTTCTTATTACTTGGTACCAGTATCCTTTAACCAATTAACCACTTTATACTTGGTATGCGTTGGACCATCTACTTGGTCCACTCTTTTTCCCTTCTATACTTGCCGAAATTAAGCGAACCTGTAGATCGTCTATTTTCTTTGAATGCCTAGAATAGGGATGCTGGGGTTCAAGTGGATGTGAGTCTAATCCTGACCTCAGTCACTGTGATCTCTCCTCTCCTCTCCTCCCTTCTCCTCGGCAGGGTTGTGCTGCCGGTGAGCTGTACCTGGATGACGGCCACACGTTCAGATACCGCGACAGAAAGGCCTTCTGCCTGCGCTCTTTCAGCATGCTGTCAGGCCGTCTGCTCTGCCGGTAGGTCCCTCTCACACCCAGGGGCGTCACAAGGGGTAGGAAAGTGGGACTGAGTTACTACTAGGGCCCAAGGTGGTGGAGGGGCCTTAATTATTTTATACTTTAGCTATTGAAAAATAGCAGATATACAAGCTCACAGCGCGGCACCGAGTGCCTCGCTGCGAGCTTGTAGATCTGCTATTTTTGAAAAGTTGTGAAAATGTGTGCAAATATTTGAATATATGTATTTTTTAAGCGAACATTTGTAACTAAAATCTTGCTTCTGGGGGGTCCCTGGAACTAAATACTTTGAGATGGGGGTCTGTGGCCAAATACATACCATCAAAGATTTTCATGATTTTTCAAAAATAGCAGATCTACAAGCTCGCAGCGCGGCACTCGGTGCCGCGCTGTGAGCTTGTATATCTGCTATTTTTCAATAGTTAAAGCACAGGGGCCCCACAGTGAATCCTTAAACCCGGGGCCCAGAATTTGGTGAGATACCCCTGCTCACACCTCCCCAGTGTCAAGACTAACAAATGCCTTTACATTTAACCACATGAACCCTAGCTTCACTGTTCTGCGGTCAACATTCAGCGATTTTCGTCAAAGAGATTTGGTGTATGGTAAACAACTAGCAGATCAATAATAAAATTTACAATTTAAGCATTTAGCAGACGCTCTTAATCCAGAGCGATTTACAATAAGTAAGGACAGCACATGGTAATACATCAATACATCAACATTAATACATCAAATGCATAGAAATAGTCATCTAAAACAGTGGTTCTCAACCTTTTCAGGCCGCGACCCCCAAAATAATCATATTTTAACTGGGGACCCCCCACCCTGACGAGCACTAAGAGTTTTGAAAATAGCAGATCTACATGGTCACAACGCCTCGCAACTCTGTCTCTAATATTTGACAATTTGGCCAATGTTTAATTTGTCATTTCAGAGGTATTAAAAAGTCCTTTAATTGTCACTTTAGAAATGTGCAGATACCCTCTATACACTTAAACCTTATGTTGGTTTGTTCACTGTTGAGTGAGAAAACAATGTTGCACATTAAGTTAATCATCTGGGGACCCCACAAAATAATTTGGGGACCCAAATCTGGGGGTCTCGACCCACAGGTTGAGAACCACTGATCTAAAAAACGTTGGTAGACCAAGAACCTATTCAATAAAATCAATAAAAATCTAAAACAATCTAAACATCAATAATCTGTACATCGAAGCTATACGCACACTATAGCTTCGATGTACGATAGGATGCCACGTTGAAAATGGCCTGACGTCGGTTATATAAAAAGTTCTACCTAAATTACAGGTATGGTCATTGAGGGTAGGCAAGTGCTACGATAAGTGCTATGGTGGAGTCTGAAGAGGTGAGTCTTCAGAATACGGCAGAAGCTAGGGAGTGAGTCCCTAGCGGGATTCAATCAACTAACTTTATATAGGGTATATGATTGTAGTGGAGTAAAAGTGCAATATTTGGACCTGAGATGTAGTGGAGTAGAAGTAAAAGTATTGGAAAATTGAAATACTCAAGCAGGGCTGTCACGATTATGAACATTTTACATGACGATTAAGTGTCACTAAAATAATTGCGATTAACGATTTAATTGTGTTTTTGTCATTGACAATTACATTTCTGTTTGGCTTTTAGGCTTTGAAGTTGCACATGGCAGAAATTACTGACATGTTTGACAACTTTATACTTAAAAAAGAACATTGATAGTGGAAATAGCCGATCTACAAGCTCACAACGCGTCGCGATGCGACGCGTTGTGAGCTTGTAGATCTGCTATTTCCACTATTTTTTACTTTAAAAAAAAAATATATGAACATTTTTCAACATGGAAACGATTATGACGATTATGAAAAATAATCACGATTATGTCAAGTAATTGCGATTAGACGATTATGTAATAATTGTGACAGCCCTAAAGTAATGTACAAATACCCCAACATTGTATTTCCACCACTGATGACTATGACTGACATAATTGTGGCTGACTGGCAGGTGTTGTTGTCTCTGTCAGGAGTGGCAGTGAGGAGGGGGAGTTTCACACTGACTGCATGGTTCAGTCACTCATTGTCCTGGGACTGAAGAGGAGGCCTTACCACGTGACCGTACATGTATTTGGTGAGGATGTGTTGTCAATATGCATTCACATACACATTCACCCGCGTGTCATGACCTTGCGTCTTATGTCATATTCTGCACCTCATTGATTAATATTGGATGATATGGCTTGACATTTCTTATATAGTGTGATATATGACATAATCTGTTATATCGGGGCGGCTGTGGCTCAGGAGGTCCTTAGAGCGGGTTGGCCAATGATCCGTGGGTCGGAGGTTCAAATCCCGGATCCTCCCGTTCACATGTCAAAGTGTCATTGGGCAAGACACTGAACCCCACATTGCCTCCAATGAGTTGGTCGGCGCAAGCTTGCCATCATTGGTGTGTGAATGTGGGAAGTGAGGACGCTGGTGTTGAATGTTCACCGCTTCACTTCCCAATGTATGAATGAATTGACCATTGTAAAGCGCTTTGAGTTCGCAACTTGCTTAGAAAAGCGCCATAAAAATGCAATCCATTATATCTTATCATAATTTTTTATTTGTATTTTTATTTATTTTTTCATAAATCAGTGCTATTGAACACCCTTTACGTCTGTGTGTTGTTGTTTTTTTAAAGTGCTTCGGCCAAAACCTCCTAACTCCACTTCAGCTGGATGTTTTTCATTTTCTGAAAATGTTAAGTTTTGGAGTAACAGTTGCTGGTTTTGGCTCATGTCATGCCATAACTACAAAGCACAAGCACATTATACTGTTTTGCTACATTGCAGGTAATGATATAATGCCAATCATCTTGTTCTCTTTTGTTTTTTGTTTCCAGATACCAAGTACATGTCAAGTGATTTTCATTACGAGGAGGACCGGCATATGCTGACGGTGAACAAGCTCAACCTTAGAGTGGTGATGGACTGGGACATTCAGATAGATTAACTACAGTATGTCACATTCAATAGATTCAGTTAATCAGCCTTTTCACCTGTTTTGATATATTTTGAATGTTAAAATTCTAAATTTGTACAAATGTTTTAAAAGTTGCGAAAGTGGCTTATGCAGTATAGGCTGAAGTAGTTAAATTCAGTTGAATCGTTGCTTTTCAATTTGTGTCTCTTGCCTACCGCTAAACTTGCAAACGGAGGCTGCTTGTTGTAAGCAACACCGAATGTTTAAGTAATAAATGAATGTTTGGTTGCCATGCTACATCATTTTACAACTCTAGTTCTGTACAGAGTTTTGCACAGATAAATAGTTTTCTCTGCTCTGGTCCACTAACAATTTACCCAAACCATTTGATTTAAATGGTTTTTAGAATATGGATTCAGAATCCATAACATGCTTTCGTATCCCAACACTAGTTTTGGGGGTGGAGGCTGCTGGGAGCCATGTGAAGGCCCTCTGTTGTCATTTTTTGGGAACAATAGTGTGCTCTTTTGGATGAAAGCTGTCCTGACCTTCAGCTTCCAAGGTAGCTGATTCAAACAGTTCCTTTATGCATGTGTCCTTAAGTTGCTGCATGAGCATTGTGAATGGCTTTTGGTGAGACCTGGCCATAACATGCAGGTAATCAGCCGATGCTATCATTCAGAGAGACTTAACACCGACTGCACCAATAGAATTAGCTTGAATTACTAGACTGCCAACATTTATATAATATATTTTATTTTAACATAATTTTGATTGAAGGATCAAAATTAGGATAAAAAAACCCTAGGTGTGATAGGGCCTTTCTGTGTGGAGTTTGCATGTTCTCCCCGTGTCTCCTAGGGTTGATACCCTCACAAAAACATGCAGTAATCCTGGTCTCAATAATGCCTCCCCCTGGCCAGCCGGGGCGCTTGATGGAGGGGAAAGGAACTGGTTGGAATAACATGTTCCTTCCACGCGCTACGCCCATCCCGGGGAAATCCCCCCTGTCAGGTGAAAAGAAACAACTTGGACTACTCATGCATAGAAGGAAGCATGAGGTCAGTCCGTTGTCTCCCCAGGTGCGGCAGAGGGAGAGCAGAGCCCAGGATTACATAGGCAATTGGCACTGGGTGGATAATGGGTTGCAAAATCGTGGGATAAAAATTATTTAAAAATAAATAAAAATTGATTGAAGGATTGTTACAGCTTACAGGATAACATTGACAGTGATAGAAGAAACAGGTCTAGTTTTCAAGTGAAACACGTATATCATATTTACTCTATTTTGAAAATGGCTTGGTCAGGAAATGGCATAGGAAAGAATGTCCGTTATCTCTGAATGTGGAGTAGGTTTGGTCTTCTGTTGGCCTCCTTGGTGCTCAGCTACAGTCAATACTAAACCATCATTAAAGGTGGAAATACCTGCACTCCAAATAATAAAGATGCAAGACTGCTGGCTCAGTGTGTCTCACACTTTTTATTAATGCTACATCAGGCTGACTCGTTTCGGCAGAGCATATCACTATGCTCTGATGAAGGCTCTTGCCGAAACCCGTTAGCGTATTGTAGCATTAATACAAAATTTGAATCAGAGCCAACAGTCTTGAATTTGTATTCTTTGCAGTGCTGCAATTCCCACCTATTTTGGTGGTTTTCCCACGTCCTTTATCTCCTCTCATGTTGTGCACTTCCAGTGCCACAGGCCGTGTGTGTGTGTGTGTGTGTGTGTGTGTGTGTGTGTGTGTGTGTGTGTGTGCGTGCGTGCGTGCGTGTGTGTGTGTGTGTGTGTGTGTGTGTGTGTGTGTGTGTGTGTGTGTGTGTGTGTGTGTGTGTGTGTGTGTGTGTGTGTCCTTTTATAGCCACTTGCTGCAAACCAAAGATATCCAAAAGTTTCTGTTTAACACTCTTTTAATTTATGACACAGCATAGGAGGCAGGTGCAGGGGCCTTTGGCACAATCTGTTCCACCATGCGTTTACCTTATGGCAAAGCCTTCTGTACGGCATAAAAGCACAACAAATAATTGATTTGGTATCATTCCCACTAGAGACAAGAAATAGACAGCACCCCTTCACAGCCATAGCCATAGCATTAGCCGGTCATGGTTGTGCTGAGACTGCTCAATGCTGAGCTCCATTGAGAATAGGTTTAAAGGGGTTGAATGCCTTCTGCTGAGGCAGGGCATCCACCAACCTCTCTTTACATGCCCCATGGGGCAGCCCACTGGCCTTTGTGTCACCCAACAATGATGGACCCGGAGCACCACAGACCAGGAAGGGTCATTGTTCAGTGCACCAATGGGAGGGCATCAAATGGTCAAACCTTTACGTGTATATGTGCAAATGTGTATGTGTGTTTGCGTACGTGTGTGCTTGTGCGTTGTGTGTGTATGCAAATGCAGAGGTGAATGCATGTGGAGGGAATGTCTCTGTCACACCTACTGCCTTTTAGCTTCTGCTCCGAGTGAGGGGGAGACGTCACACACACAAGGAGCCAATCAGAGATTGGCTGTTTGGATTTATGCCAGGGGTTTTAGGCTTGTAAGACTTTTAGTACAAGTGTCAAAAGCCGTGTTTTCAAAAAAACAAAAAGCATTCTCACCTGAGACGACATGCCCTACACACCGTCTGGGTTTTTCTGCGACCGGTTAATCCGGGAGCGAGAGAGGAGAGACGGGGAAGGGTCCCTCAACAAGCCCCTGCGGTTCAGTGGCCAGGATTTCAACACCCTAAAGCAGGAGTACGTCCAGAAGAAGAGCCTGTTTGAGGATGAAACTTTCCCCGCCACGGTGGAGTCCCTGGGCTACAAGGAGCTGGGCCACAAGTCCAACAAGGTCAAGAATATCGTCTGGAAGAGGCCCAAGGTAAGATAGGATGCAGAGGGGATTGATGAGGAGGTTGACACTCTGAAGAGGGATGCTCATTAAAGAGGATCACGGCTCATGCATGTGTGTGTGTGGGGTGGGGTTTGACGTTATCTTCAATAATACAAGCGTCAATTCCCTTTCGTGGATGGGATTATGGGATAATGGGATTTTTCCATCTTGATGACCGATGTTATACATTGAAGTAATGTCAGACAAGTGAACCACTTGTCTCTTCTAATTTGGGGACTACAAATGGAGATGTACAGTATATTGGCACCAGTGCAGAAGGAATGCTTCTCGACAGTTCTGCATTGACGGAGTAGAGTTATCAAAAATGTATTCCTGTTATACCTGTGTTCTGCATGTGTCTGTAGGAGATCTGTGACAACCCTCAATTCATTGTGGGAGGAGCCAGCAGGACTGACATCTGTCAGGGAGATCTTGGTAAATATTTTCTATATTGAACAGTAATAAGTAATAACACGTTCTTCTGGGTTGGTGTCACTTCAAACTGAAATCACTCAATTCAATGAAGTAGTGTTTCTTTTAAATGTATAGGAAGTTCTAATGATTACATTTCATCATGATATCTGGTTGTAAACCTGGAAGGAAATATTCTACGGACAGTCAATCGTGTTTGCATTCGGGGCTAGATTGGTGACCCCAGAAAAACGAAACGAAAAAAGAAAGCGGGGGAAAAAAGGACTTTGTTTACCAAGAAATAGAATGAATGGCCCGGAATTTGTATTACTGATCCAAAAAAGTATTGACATTTACAAGGCATATGTTGCTGTGACCGACGGGTCACAGCTATGATGCCTGCAACACCCAGTATGTCCACCACAGAGCCTGTGTGGACCGTCACCCAGCATGATGCATTGAAGACACTGAAGCACTGCTATTCAGAGCATCCGCTAAATGGCACAGCATAAACTGGCCATATTATGGCACCAGACCAGTAGAGGCAGAGCAGTACAGAAAACAACCCAACAAGCCCCCCACGCATGGCCTCTCCGCTTGCAGTGGCACCCCCTTATTATGCTTACTCTTTTGGAAGGGAATCCAGCCAGCAGCACTTCTCATTGTTGTTCCATCCAGGCCATGCATAAAGGCCACCAGGCGGGACAAAGGTCTAGGCAGACCCTGTTGCCTGCTCCCCTCCTGTTGAAAACCTTACATTGTTTATAGCACTCTGACACACACCTGGATAATCGAAAGTCACAGGTCAGCACTTGCAGGTGGTCTTGTCCTCTACAACACAAAAGGGAAACAGTTTGTCATAGAACACACTTTTTGGCTGTTTGTTGTTGTCGTTTTAAACAACAATGGTCCAGGTACAGGCCCTCGTTGCGGTGTGACCGATAGATCAAGCATCCTTTGTATATTGTACCGTTTAGATTTTTGGTAAAGTTTCTGAGGTTTATAGGTAGTTTTTTTATAGGGTTTTATAAGGTTTATACGTTTTGATTACAGAGGAATCAGTCAAAACTGTCTCTGAGATTATTGCTTCTGTTGAGGACACTCTTCATGGGTTACATAAATAGCATGATGTCATTACCCGGCAGTGTTGCATCTCCTGTCTGTGTGTCTGATTGTGAAATAAATAGATGAACGGATGGGCCGTAGTGTAATTACCGTAGTCCAAAATGGGTCATGGGTCAAAAATTCCAAAAGTAAAGGTCACAATCAAGGTCAAAATTACATAATCGGTCATATATCAGGAACAGACATCTGGTCGCGTACATTGGCAACAAAAGGTGCCCTTAACCACTTTCAGTCTGGCGTCCACATTTTGGCCATGTCATAGGCAGATCTGTTCTTTTCTCACAACGTGTGATGTGACGCTATGTGTCATGAGCCATTGTGTGTCTATTTTCAATATTCATCGTGGGAAGGAACTATATAAGGCTTAAGTGGTTATAGATCCAAGATAGCTCAGTAAGAAAGAGATGTTGGTGCGGACAGAGTTTGTACCAACTGGTGCGTTTCATTCATTTCGGAAATCTGTATTGAATGGGTTTGAACTGAGCAGTGTGCTTTGTACAGGTGACTGTTGGCTGTTGGCTGCCATCGCCTGTCTGACTCTGAATGAGAAGCTCCTCTACAGAGTCGTTCCACAGGAGCAGAGCTACTCTGAAAGCTATGCTGGCATCTTCCACTTCCAGGTTAGAAATCACTTCCTAATAATAGTGCTGTGAATTCTCGTTAAAGGATTACGTCACTCCCAAAATGACATTTCTTTTTCTATAATTTACTCACCCCATGATGGCTTAATTGCTTTAATACAGGGAGAATTTACGTTTGTAAAAAATACAGGTGAAAAAGAAAAACTTCAAAATAGCACTCACTGTATAATCCCAAGTGTCCTGTATCCTGTCCGTGTCCTCAGTATTTACAGTATTTGAATAATAGAAAAAAGGTCATTCTGGGGGTGAAGTATTCCTCTAATCTTCCTTATAGGGTGAGGAAAATAATATTGAATGATTGACTACTTTATCAGCAGAATATTGATTTATTAGCAGTGAAAACAAATTGCTCAAAGGAGAACACAAAAAGCCCAGGGGTCGGGTTCTTGTTGGATACAATGGACCGTTTTATTCAATTCATTATCATATACAATACATTATCAGCTACAACACTAAAAGCAATAATAGATAATACTTGATGGCTTGACGGTGCTGCTGCTGCTGCTGATAGACTTTGTGTCGGTTAGAACTGCTCAAAAAGAGGGAGGGCTCCCTCAGTGAAGCTGGCGGCGGGAGTGGGTTCTCTGGGTTCAAGGTCAGATTTTGTGGTGGATTATTTGGTTTCAACCTCAATACTGTCTAATCTCAAGCTCACCTTCTCTGCGCCTTCCAGTTCTGGCGCTATGGCGACTGGGTTGACGTTGTCATCGACGACCGCATCCCCACCTTCAACAACCAGCTGGTGTTCACCAAGTCGGCTGAGAGGAACGAGTTCTGGAGCGCCCTGCTGGAGAAAGCCTATGCCAAGTAGGTGGCAGAACAGAGGATGGAAGAGAGGCCCTTTGCGCTTATTATTTCTTTGGGCAGGCCAGGGGCGTCACACCAAATTCTGGGCCCTGGGTACAAGGATTCACTGCGGGCCCCCCATGAATGTTAACTATTGAAAAATAGCAGAGTTTGTATATCTGCTATTTTTGAAAAATCGTGAAAATGTGTGCAAGAAACCTATGTCAAGGACTCCCAAGATGATATGTATTTGGCCACGGACCCCGATCTCAAAATATTTAGTTCCAGGGACCCCCAGAAGCAACATTTTAGTTTGAAATGTTCGCTTAAAAAATACATATATTCAAAGATTTTCACGCATTTTCACAACTTTTCAAAAATAGCAGATCTACAAGCTCGCAGCGCGGCACTCGGTGCCGCGCTGTGAGCTTGTATATCTGCTATTTTTCAATAGATAAAGTTATTAGGGCCCCTCCACCTTGGGCCCCAGTAACTCAGTCCCACTTTCCTACCCCTTGTGACGCCCCTGGGCAGACAGATATTTTCTTTCGTCTTCATCAGAAGATTAAAGGAGAATTCTCGGTCTTTCTTACCTTTTTTGTTGTTGTTAATTTGTCACCAAAAAACTCGTCCCGGTGTTATTTGATCAAAATAGGCAATATTATCCATTTTGGCCGACCCGCAACCACAGCCCACAACGGGAACAGCGGGAGCAGCTCATGCAAATTCGCTTGTTTCATCGCTCCAAAATCCATTCTTTCTGTACTTGTCTGCTGTCTAGAAACACACTGTTGAGCTAGCATGCGGAAGTGACCGCAGGGTTCAGTCATTGCTGAGATTCTGCCGTAATACGATTCAGTCATGTTCTGAGTCCCGTCTCGCGAGACTTCCAAATTCTATTGGACCAATAGTTTTTTTGGAGACAAATTAACAACAAAAAAAGGTAAGGAAGCCATTTAGACCGGAATTCTCCTTTAATATCTACTCACCTTTTGTGCTACAGGTACAGTAGATACCAATGGACAGACCAACCAACCAATACACATCTGTTGTCACATAATTGTCTCTTGCTTTATAAGATTGCCTTACCAAAATGACATTCTGTCCATAACACTACTCCTCCTCCTCCAGGCTTCATGGCTCCTATGAGGCCCTGAAGGGTGGCAACACCACGGAGGCCATGGAGGACTTCACTGGAGGAGTGACGGAGTTCTACGAGATGAAGGAGGCCCCCAAGGAGCTGTACAAGATCATGAAGAAAGCTCTGGAGAGAGGCTCCCTCATGGGCTGTTCCATTGATGTGAGTTTAAGACGTACACCGGGGAACAGTACCCAGTAAAGGCAGTGGTTCTCAACCTTTTCAGGCAGCAACCCCCAAAATAATCATATTTTAACTGGGGACCCCCCCACCCTACGAGCACTTAGAGTTGAGGCATTCCATTTTGTATATCACGGTTCTATTGTGAAAATAGCAGATCTACATGCTCACAATGCCTCGCAATGCGAGGCGCTGTGAGCATGTAGATTGTCTATTTTCACAATTTCTGCCTCTAATATTTGACAATTTTACCAATATTTAACTTGTTATTTTAGAGGTATTAAAAAGACAAATTGTCATTTTAGAAATGTGCATACACCCTCTATGAACTTAAACTGTATGTTGGTTTGTTTAATGTTGAGAGAAAACAATGTTGCATATTAAGTTAATTATCTGTGGACCCCCAAAATAATTTGGGGACCCCCAATCCCGACCCACAGGTTGAGAACCACTGGGTGCAGAGGTTAGGAAGAGCCATGACTCGTTGGCTCTGCAGTGCCTCCGAATGCTAGTGCCTCCGATTCAGCTTTAAAGTCACATCACTGGTTGGTTTACAGGTTCCTAGTAAAGTGAAGAAAAAATGCATACTGTTGCAAAGTAGCCGCAGATGCAGATGTGTACAAGGTGCAGCAGTGGAGATGGTAACAGGTATAGAACATAGGCCTTCGAGCAAATATAATTATATGCAGGTGGAACATAAGGAACTAGTCCCACATAAGGAAAGTATTCCATATATGGAAAGTTATCCACAAAGAAAATGAATCCACTTAAAAGGGTGGGCTCCCTATCCTCTTAAAAAAGTGTATCTTAACAGTTAATAAATGCATATACTAATGAATTTCTTTAGATGTAATAATGGGTTTGTTCCCATTTTGTCTTTCTGTTAATACCTTATTTTGTAACTCCCCAGTCGCTGGTTCCAGCTCGCTTTGAGACCCGTACTGTGACAGGACTTGTGAAGGGACATGCTTACTCTGTGACTGCTGTAGAGGAGGTAAGCAGGGACTGTAATGCTTGCACACACCGACTTGATGACAAATGCAAAAATATTTTTGATGATTAGTGATGATCCATAGTGTTATATAAAACAAAAAGTGCTACTCTACCAAAATACAGCTGGTGAAATACCCCAATGATCATCAGGTATTATGATTATACTAGGAGGAAGAGTTTGTGTTAGTGTTAGTGTTAAATTTCTGTTTTTATGTGGCCACACCCACCTGTTCATTAAGTATACATGGTTTTAACCTTAATACCACCCACAGTTGTTGTTCTATGATAATAAAGCGGTGTATTTCGATTGGGCCTTTTGACTCAGGCTTTCAGCTTTCAGGAAGAAACCAAAAATACACAGGGAAGACATATTTGCATATTATAACCACACCTGGGGGTCTATGAGAGTCATGTTAACTCCATAGACACATACAAAACAGAAATAATACAAAGCTATGGCACCACCTCTTTACTCTGTCTCTGCCTGTGCCCACACACTTTTCTTATTTATAGGGCATTGATAGTCTAATAGTAAAGTCTCCTTCTTAGCCTAGAATCAGCCTTCTGTGCTGTTATGTCCATTTTGCTGTCAAGTGTAATAATTGTGCAATCATTTCTCAGTGTAAACAGACCCAGCACAAGGAGTCTAAAGTGCGACTGGTGCGTCTCAGGAACCCATGGGGGCAGGTAGAATGGAATGGACCTTGGAGTGACAAGTGAGTGATGTGCATAAGTTGTTTTTCATTTCTAACTCACTACAACACATTGTCACCGGCTGTTTGTCTGTCAGTCTGTCACGTCACGTCACATGTCACACTTTTGCCCTACTCATATCTCCGCCACCGTTGCCCCGATCCATGCCAAACTTTGCACACACACTCCTTGGCTGCCAAACCACAACCTTTCATTTCTCACATGAGGCCGATTCTTGCAAGACACATTTTTGGACACTGCTCCTACAGATTTTGCCCTAAAATCACGCAAAGCGGTACACAGTATCCCTAAGGTCATGTCATCAACATGAATCTGTCCCATTTCTGATTGGCTACGATTGCCTTCTAACGTTTGAGTATTCGACCTGACGGTTGCTTATCTCCCGATTTAGGGAGTCTTACTGGTTTTTAATTTCTAACTCACTACAACACATTGTATGATGTACTGTACATGCGAGTTAGCCGGCACTTTGACCCGCACATTCCAATTTTGGGGATAATCATGATAGGCAAAAATAAAAATGACAAAGATTTACTCAATTCCTTTGATAATAGCTGATCTACAAGCTCGCAACGCATCAAGCTGCAATGCATTGTGAGCTTGTAGATGAGCTCTTCTAGAAATGTAGACTTTTGTGGTTAAGTGGCTCAGTCAAGGTCAAGGTTTCTTTATAGTTACAGATTGTGTACAGGACAGGTGCATAGCCTACTACTGTTCTCATTGGTTAATGCTTCAGTATAAAGGGTACTTTATATACAGGGAAATGGTCTTACCACTTTGAATTACTTATTTTACTGCCTTGTTGTGGTTGAGTCAATAGTCTCAAGTTTATCGGTACCTATTTAAAGGAAAAGAAAAAAATAAGAAGAATACATAAATATATATGTGTGTGCGTGCGTGGATACTAGATATTCAAAAAATATAGATAGGTAATAGAGGATAGTGGGAAGGAGAAAAGAGGTTCTGAAATTAAATCAGGTATTGGCAGATCAGGGATGAACAATGTAAAGTAAATAGGCTACTAAAAATGTACATATGATTCAATGAATGAATCTCTTCGTGATATTCTTTCTTTTCTCTTTCATTTATTTATTCAGGGAAGCCCATTTAGAGCAAGCTCTCTTTTTCAAGGATACAGTTATAAAATACAATATTGAAAAACAAACATTTGAACTACATTAAAACAAATCACAGATTCAAATAAATACAGGGTTACATGAAACAGTTGCCGTCACTATGTAATGTGTCCTCAAGAAGCAACTTAAACGTCTCTTTGGAGACCAATCAAACCAGTTTCAGAGAGTCCTGACGTTTTGTTTCATTTGTGTCTACCATAATACATGAAAGCAGTCTTTTCTTTAGTCGTTCACTGTTCATACGTGGACTGATTATCTATTGTGTGTCTGTGAATGTGTTGAATGTCCAGTAAACCTTGGTTCTAAAAGCTAGGATAGATCCAAACCAGAAATACTTCATAACTGAGTGCATTATTGACTGCTTTAACCATTGAAAAATAGCAGATATACAAGCTCACAGCGCGGCACCGAGTGCCGCGCTGCAAGCTTGTAGATCTGCTATTTTTGAAAAATAATGATTTTTCTTTGCAAATCTTTGAATATATCTATTTAAAAGCGAACATTTGTAACTCAAATATTTGCTTCTGGGGGGTCCCTGGAACAACATATTTTGAGATGGGGGTCCATGGCCAAATACCTGTAATTTTGGGGGTCCTTGACATGAAAAAGTTTGAGAACCACTGATTTAGAGGAAGGATTTAGAAGTCGGGTCAGAGATCGGGTCAAAGATATTCAAAGACTTGCACACATTTTCACGATTTAAAAAAAATAGCAGATCTACAAGCTCGCGCTTGTATATCTGCTATTTTTTCTAAAGTTAAAGCATACAATAATGGTTAAAGTGGTTAAAATCTAACGCGAGAGTTAATGCTTCTCAGACACCTCTTTGTCTCCATTTTCTGTTATATTGTCCTTTTCCAACAGCTCTAAGGAATGGCAATCTCTGTCTAAGTCTGAGAAGGAGAAGCTGCAGCATCAAAATGCTGAGGATGGCGAGTTCTGGTAAGTTATATTGGTTGATTAGTCTGTTACATGTGATCAAGGATGTCACACACCAAAATCTGCTATTCGCGTGCACAGCCAAGTATAAAACAGGCATTACAGTGAAGGAGTTGTTCCTTCTCCTTCTTTCGTGAATGATCCTCAAATGTCCCCTTGTCTCTGGTCCCACTTGGAAGAGTTGTTCCTTGAAGGATTAGTTTCTTGCACCCGTCAGAGGTATGTGTGTGATCGAAGACGAAGGAGATCTGAGCCAGACACTTCACCCTGTCCCTGCGTCTTCCGTGCAGGATGTCCTTCGACGACTTCAAGAAGAACTACACCAAGATCGAGATATGCAACCTGACCCCTGACGCCCTGGAGGACGACAAGATCCACAAGTGGACCGTTTCTGTGAACGAGGGACGCTGGGTGAGGGGATGTTCTGCAGGAGGATGCAGGAATTACCCAGGTACCCAAGTCACCGAGTATGGCACGGTGAACTAAGTTTAGGTTAGGTTATCGTAAGTATGTGGGCAGGAAGGAGTGGAAGGAGTGTAAAAACTGCACCTGATGTTTTGCTCATCAAGTAAAGGTTTATTTGAACATATCGTCATTGTCGTGTGAAAACCTTGTATGTCCAAAACCGTTCGTTTTGCATTTTCCATTTTAAAAACGATTCAGACTAGTGAAAACAGCCGATCTACAAGCACACAACGCCTCGCACCGCGAGGCGTTGTGTGCTTGTAGATCTGCTGTTTTCACGACTTTTGTGCGACAGCCTTGTACGACGAAGCGGGGCTTTACTTTGCGAAAGAACCTACCAATTTGAAACGTGGAGATACGAGGTTTCCGCCCGACACCGACGATATACAGTTGCCCTAATAATAACCTAATCTCTATTTAGTTCTCTGTTTCGAGCACGGACCAATTTGTGGTCGAAAAAGGGCCCAGGTTAAAGAAAATGAAATCAAACAATCCAACCACAGTCTGTGTATCAAACAGTTTGATGCTTGATGACTTAATGAATTCCATATTTTGTACAGACACGTTCTGGACCAACCCTCAGTACCGCCTGCGCCTGCTGGAGGAGGATGATGACCCGGAGGATAACGAGGTGGCCTGTACATTTGTGGTGTCTCTGATGCAGAAAAACAGGAGGAAAGAGCGCAAGATGGGAGCCAACCTGTTCACCATCGGATTTGCCATTTATGAGGTACAGTCGGCTGCCTCACTAAACCGTCTCACAGCTGTCATTGTAGTTTCTTTCTTCGCGGAGAACCCTCACCTCTCTGGTGCTGAAGTAGGCTACAGTCAACCATGATGAACTATTTACATTTAACTACTTTTTAGACCAGTTGTTCCATAATATGACTACATTGGATACTTTATTTTTACATGTATATTTTACATATTACAGATGGAGGTTTATACATGTGTTTGGCTTTCTCATACTGACATTGTCTCTGTCTGCCCATAGGTGCCAAAGGAGGTAAGGAGGGAGACTGACTTGCAGTGGAGCATCCGTTTGCCAGCTATTTCACACCCTGCACCATGTGGATTAGTCTTTTGCTTTATGTATATGACTACCTTTATGTGTATTTGTATACATATACAGTATCTATTAATGTGCTATTGTTATTGTGTCAAACATTCGGTGCTTCTTCCCTTCGTCTTCTTTCGCAGATGCATGGAAACAAGCAGCACATGCAGAAAGACTTCTTCCTGACCAACTCTTCCAAGGCTCGCTGCAAGTCCTACATCAACCTGCGCGAGGTCACCCAGCGCTTCCGTCTGAGCCCCGGGGAGTACGTCATCGTGCCCTCCACCTATGAGCCCCACCAGGAGGGCGAATTCATCTTGCGAGTCTTCTCTGAAAAGAGGAACACCTCAGAGTGAGTGGGTGAGGGAGCCAAGTGGGTGGCTGATGGCAGGAGGCAATAGCCGGGCCTCGATGTAAAGGGGAATGTGTACTTACACTAAAGTGTAATTGTCCCTCCCCCTAGAATAAGGTCAACCTCATAGTTATAGCTTTGCTTTACTTTGCCGTTATTAGATGTTGATGCTATTTTGTTTTGTTTGATAGTAGGGCTGGGTATTGAAAAACTGAGCGTATGGATACTCTACCAAGTTTTGGTAACAATATTCAATTAAAAACATTGAAAGGTCTCAAAACATTCATATGGTTTTATTTTTATGATGGGAATTAAGGTTTTCCTTGTAGCATATGGTCATTGGGACCAACAAAATAAATGTACTGTGTCAAAACCGATTATATGACTAGATTCTAAGAAACTATATGAAAAGCAGTCGCAAAACTGCAGAACCAAAACCAGAACCTAAAAACGATATCCAGCCCTATTCATTGGAATGCAAAATTCTATAGATCTAAACAGTATCCAGCTGTACTGGTGTTTCCTCAGTTATCTGCCCCTTGTACATTATGTGTTTTATATTGTGGATGTTTTCATGTGTTGGTTAATTGGGGTTGGCTTTATATAGTATTGATCATGGGATAGCTTGGGGATTGTTGGGAGTAAAACCACCAAGGACAAACAATTTTAACGGCGATTTGATTTGTAGAGCTGGAAGAAATCGGCCCCAGTTCGAAGCTGTTATGGAATCTTTTTTAGGACAAGCGACTACAGATTTGGGCATTCTCCGGTAAACATTTCCTTTTAGTAGTTTAATTACCCCCCCTCCCATGCTGCAACCTCAATAACACCGCTCCCTGCTGGCCTGGAGGACAAGATGGCATCTGGAGGTGGTCTTCTACCTATCTGATGGACTGGGACCTGAACCACAAGCAGCAAATGGAGATCCTTTCAAGTTAGCTATGAAGTGGAAGTGCCCAGCAAACCAAGCACTTTGCCAGTTTTTGAAGAACAAATATTGGCTTTAGATTATATCAGCTCGAAGGTTAAATAGTATTTGCATATAATTCTTTATCCTGCTTGGAGTACCATATTGATTGAGGCTGCCGCTAAGGACAGTGCAATGATAATATTTCAGGATTGTTTGTATGACAACTTTTGTGATTGACCTGGATGCTATCACTTTTCTTAATTGTTTAAACTTTGGGAATTATTTGCAAATACTGTTTGGCCCAGGGCACCATCCAATGACTCGTTTCTGTCATGAGCCATTCATGAATTAGAATAACAGAACCTCAGTGGATAGGTAAATGCAAAGTGCCCAAGAGGAGAGCAGCTGAAATCAAGTGGCAATAAAAGACCTTGTTTTCAAGAGGAAAACTAACACAATTTTGGATGGAAGGAACAACAGGTGGTACTTAACTAATGTGTTTTCTTCACAGCTCACTGACACGGTAAGAGTTTGTGGTATGATTTTGCTATCCAAGTTCTTCATATGAATATATGGGGCCATAAGTCTTTTTGAATCGTTTACATGTAAAGATAAGCATATTTTCATGAGATGAGAAAGATAAGTCCACTCAAGAATGATTCAGAACATACTCAGATTGACTCTACTGTCTGGTATCATGTCATAAAATAATGTATTGATTAGCCATTGTAGTGGGCTATTAAAAGGCTAGATTTATGGTCCAAATGAAACGGTACAACCTATTCATGTCGCCATGATGACTGCTATTTGTTCATCTTCATCCAGGGAGATAGAGAACAGGATTGAGGCTGACCATCCAGTGGTGAGTTTCTCTTGTCTTTCCCCCTCTGTCTTAAGGCTTTTACATTCAATGAAAAAAATGTCTGACACTATTCAATTCCACACAGTCCTGGAGGCAGACCAATTCTATTCCATCTATTAGTGATTTATGTCTTCACCCTGTTAATTTAATTCTACAAAAATATGTGCAGGTCATTCTTTGACGTCAGAGTGATCTGCAGATACAGCTTTTTGATTGTAATTGCTTAACAAACGTAATCATCACGATGCATAATATCGTCGTTGTCGGGTGGAAACCTCGTATCTCCAAGTTTCAAATTTGTACGTTCTTTCGCAAAGTAAAGCCCTGCTTCATCATACAAGGCTGTCGCACAAAAGTAGTGAAAACAGCAGATCTACAAGCACACAACGCCTCGCACCGCGAGGCGTTGTGTGCTTGTAGATCGGCTGTTTCCACTAGTTTAAATCCTTTTTAAAATGATAAATGCAAAATAAACGGTTTTGGACATACAAGGTTTCCACCCGACAACGACGATATGTATGCATTGTGATGAAAAGAAAAAAACTTTTTCTCCTTGTTCTGCCTCTCAGACACTGTCTGTTTCTCTCCACATATTTCCTCTGCCCCTCTCCTCTCCTCCTTTATGGATCCACACCTTCTCAGCCGGCACCAGCCTTGGCGGGGGAAGAGAGTGAGGAGGACCAGCAGTTCCTGACCATCTTTCAGGAGATAGCTGGAGACGTGAGTACGGTATATGGGCAGGGGCGTCACAAGGGGGAGGAAAGTGGGACTGAGTTACTAAGGCCCAAGGTGGAGGGGCCCTAGTAACTTTAGCTATTGAAAAATAGCAGATATACAAGCTCACAGCGCGGCACCGAGTGCCGCGCTGCAAGCTTGTAGATCTGCTATTTTTGAAAAGTTGTGAAAATGTGCGCAAATCTTTGAATATATGTATTTTTTTTAAGTGAACATTTGTAACTCAAATTTTGCTTCTGGGGGGTCCCTGGAACTAAATATTTTGAGATGGGGGGGTCCTTCACATGAAAAAGTTTGACCATCACTGACATGGTAGCCTCGGAAACCCAGACTTTTATTTTGGCGATAGGAAGAAAAATTAATGGCAACATAGGTTTCTTGGCACACATATTCACGATTTTTCAAAAATAGCAGATCTACAAGCTTGCAGCGCGGCACTCGGTGCGGCGCTGTGAGCTTGTATATCTGCTATTTTTCAATAGTTAACATTCATGGGGGGCCCGCAGTGAATCCTTGTACCCAGGGCCCAGAATTTGGTGTGACGCCCCTGTATATGGGTGACAGCAGGGCTGTCACGATTATGACATTTTACATGACGATTAAGTGTCACTCAAAAATAATTGGCGATTAACGATTTAATTGTGCTTTTGTCGTTGATAATTACATTTCTGTTTGGCTTTTAGGCTTTGAAGTTGTACATGGTAGATATGACACATAACCTAAATATACAAAGAAATTACTGACATATTTGACAACTTACTACTTAAAAAAATAACATTGATAGTGGATGCGACGCGACGTGTTGTGAGCTTGTAGATCGGCTATTTCCACTATGTTTGACTTTTTTCCTATTTTTTTAACATGGAAACGATTATGACGATTATGAACGATTATAGACGATTATGTAATAATTGTGACAGCCCTAAACGTGAGTACAGTATATGGGTGACAGACAGGTTGGGCTGGATGGAGGGACTACTGCTCCTAAGTATCAACGTTAGAAAATGTTTGGCTTTAGTTGATGACTGACAATAGAGTGGAAATCAATCACAAATTAAATGAGAATGCGCAAAGACAAGTTTTGATTGGCTTAGGTTTGGGTCTGACTTCGTAAGAAGTGGGGTTGTTGTGAAGCGTCTAGTGTGTTGGACTGTTGGTGGAGCGTCTAGTGCCTGTCACTTCTCACTGTCAACCTTCACCGCTGGCTAGCAGAATGTGAATACTCGTCTCCCTCCCAGTACATAGCCTGTCTAACAGCAAGCCCTTTGTAGTGCCTCCACGTGGCGACACAAAGTAACTGGGTACAGCTCGGACTCTGGCTGAACTACAAGGGACTCTGAGGAGGTTTTGCCCCCAGACGTGCGTTATACAGAAGGCAGAGAGTTGACAGGAGTTTAGGGAGAAAATTAGAGGAAGCGATGGAGTCAGGAGATGTGGGAAGCAATGAAGAAGACCCTGCAAAGAGAGACGTGGTGGTGGAATGACAGCGTTGAAAGGGCAGTGAGCGAGAAGAGGCGGTGGCGGAGGCGTTATAGAGTATGGAAGAAATCTAGGGATGAGGCAGACAGAGTGCGGTATGTAGAGGCAAAGAGGGTGTCATGAACAGCAGTATGGGAGGGCCAAGAGGAAAGAATTTGCAAGTGAGCTGGAGAGTGAGAGAGGGCAAAATAGTTTCTTCAAGATAGCAAAACAGATGGTGAAGGAGAGGCGTGATGTGACCGGGGCAAGCTGTGCAGATGAGGATGGTAACATTGTGACAGAGGAATGAAGGAAGTATGGCAAACGTACATGGAGAGGCTGCTGAATGTGGAGAATGACTGGGATGGAGAGGTGGGATGTGACAAGGTGGAGGGTGAATGCTGCCCGATTTTGCCAACAGAAGTGGCGAAAGGCATGATGGAAGGAAAGGCGTCTGGACCATCTGGAATGGTGGCGGAGGAGATGCTAAAGGCGGCAGATGATGTCGGTGTGAAGTGGATGGCAACAATTTCGTGACTGAGGGGCACATTCCAGAAGACTGGACAAAAAGCATCCTGGTGCCACTATTCAAGGGGAAGGATGATCCACTGGCATGCAGGTCATACAGGGCAATAAAGCTGCTGGAGCATGGAATGAAAGTGCTAGGGAGGGTGAGGACACAGGTAGAGGTAGATGAGATGCAGTTTGGCTTCATGCCATAGTGAGAATCCAACCCAACCCAATGGTGCCTGGAAAGCCGACTTTAAACAGATGGTGAGGTTTGGGGATAAAGCAAGAGAGGCAAGGTTGACTTGTTTTGTGCGAAGGATGCTGAAACAGATGGAAGCGGGTGATCTGCTGTGGCGAACCCTGATCGGAATTAGCCGAAAGAGGAAGTTATGATTGGCTCGTGTAAAAGTAATCCCGTTTAACTTTCTCCTGGTTTTCTCACAGGAAATGGAAATCACAGCAAATGAACTCAAGAATGTCCTCAACAGAGTGGTCTCCAAACGTAGGTCTACTCACATGCTGAACTATACACTTTACCACAATACTTATAATTATACAGTTATTTAATTTATTAAAACAATTATCAACATTCAACATTTATTACAACAATTATCAACATTCATTTCAAAAAAGTGTTTCTAAGATGCAGTTACTTAGTGTTTTACCTCTCTCCTTCAGACAAGGACTTTAACACGGAGGGGTTCAGTCTGGAGAGTTGCAGGAGCATGATTGCTCTGATGGACGTATCCTTTGTATCGAGCGCATCGGGCTGGCTGTCTCTAGCACGCACAACCTGCCGAGACCCATATGGCAGGGTCTATGATCGACATTGAAAACAGGGATTCCCTCTTCAAATCACTTTAAAATGCCCTAGACTTTGTTTAATTTCCATTTAAAGCAATATTTCACTTTGCTGTCTATTTGCATATTATATATATTTTTATAACATGTTAACATGCTAGGTAAACGTGATTGTGGTCTTAACTGCCTCTGTTAGATGGATGGAACGGGTAGACTCAATCTGCAAGAATTCAGACATCTGTGGAACAAGATTAAACAGTGGCAGGTGTGGATACCTCTCTCTCTCTCTCTCTCTCTCTCCATCTTTCTTGTTCTTCCTTTACTGTGCTTATAACTATTCTAGGTACGAGGCACATCTAAGCATCATCTTGTTGTACCTTCTCAAATGACAGTTGAAGCCTTGAGATGAATTATTGTATTTTCCGCTTTGGGGCTCTGAGGAGCTCGGTTTTGAGTATTTCATTTGAACACGCTGCTGTCTTTAACAGTGCACATATTGGTTCTACTACTCAGGAGTAGTCTAAAACCAATCATCACCACCTTTTAATACGGATGTACACAATTCCTCTGAAGGCTTCAGCTCAGCTGTGAGCATAACCGGGTGCATCAGATTCATAACTTCTCTTTTCCAGGGAATCTTTAAGCACTACAACTCAGACCAGTCTGGCAGCATCAACAGCTATGAGATGAGAAACGCTGTCAATGATGCAGGTAATAACCAATGCAAAGACTAGTCTTTTTTATATAAGCTAAGGCAGGGTTCCCCAACTAGTTTTCCCCAAGGGCCGAGTTATGTCTCGGGTACCAAGCCGAGGGCCACAACATTGCAGGGGGCGACGGTGGCGTTCCCACTACTCCAGCGACAGTTTTCGTCGTTGTCGGGTGAAAATCGTGTATGTCCAAAACCGTTCATTTTGAATTTATCATTTTAAAAACGATTTAAACTAGTGAAAACAGCCGATGGTGCGAGGCGTTGTGTGCTTGTAGATCGGCTGTTTTCACTACTTTTGTGCGACGGCCTTGTATGATTTGCGAAAGAACGTACAAATTTGGAGATACGAGATTTCCACCCGACAACGACGATATACTAGTGTTGTTGCTGCTCTTATACCACCATTATTACTGGGGTTGGTGTGGGCAGGACAGGAGCGGCCCGCGGCCCGCCTATTGGGGAACCCTGAGCTAAGGTCATGACATTTGGAGAGGTTGTTAGACTACCGTGTAGGAATTGTTTTAATTGCCTTTGCTCCAGCCTGACCTCTGCCTGTGAATGTTGTTGTCACTGTACAGTCATGTGTCTTGTGTCCCGCTCAGGCTTCCGTCTCAACAACCAGCTGTACGACATCATCACCATGCGCTACGCCAACGAGAACATGAACATCGACTTTGACAGCTTCATCAGCTGTCTGGTGCGGCTGGAAGGAATGTTCAGTAAGTCTGTAGTCGTAGTACAGGAGCAGGGGAGTCAGGTCAATAAAGGCTTCATTTCAGAAAAAACAGGGTGGCTGTTGGTGGTGACAGGTGGTGAAAAAGAGCCGATCTACAAGTTCACTGTGAGATTGTAGATCTGCAATTTGTGTTGTTTTTTAAAAGGGAAAAAATAAATAGTTTGAATATTATTCAAACAACATTATTGAATAGATTGAAACATTATTGAATAGATTGAAAGTAAGTAGATAATGAGATCTATGGTGGCAGACAAGAAAACACCCATCTCTCTCATATGTCACACATATATGGATATGAATTTGAGGTTAAATGCAATACGTCACCTTCTCAAAATAATGTCATGAGTAATCTTTTGAGGAAAATTATATTTTGGCTAAAATCAGCTCTTCATGATTGTCATTTGTCAATGACCACCTCTGACTAAAATCACATATATCCTATTTGAAAAGTATCATGATGTCCCTGCCCCTTTTAGTATATTGGCCTATCTCAAGAGAGTTGGGCCTAAATAGGCTGGTGTACAAAATACAAAATACAAATTAGAGGTCAAACAATATTTGACACCAAAAATACAAAGACTGAACAAGTGATCTAGTACAGGGGTCCTCAACCTTTTCTGGCCGCGACCCCCAAAATAATCACATTTTGACTCGCGACCCCCGGTCCTTAAAGACCCCGCCCCCCCCCCCCCCCCAACTAAATACAAGGATACTGATAAGTCTTTGTGCATCTTTCAATTGTGGTCTTTTTTAAAACTTAAGAACACAAAACAATGTTGTCTTTGGAATGGTTTCTGACTGCATAGTAGTAGCCAGTAGCCTGCCCTATGCAGAAACCATTTCAAAGACAAACAAACATATAAAATGGACACATACATAGGCCTACAGATATACAAAATGAGTCATAGCACTGTTCACACAATGCTTTACCTCCAACTGTATAGCATGTTTTTTCAATACTGTTTTTATAGTATTACTATTTTGACTTGCTTTGTCAATGTAAACGTATGTTTTCTTGAATTGGTAGGCCTATAACTATAATTTACTATAATTGACAAGAAAGTGTTGAGAAAACACATTAAACACAGGTCTATGTCAGCTATACAGGAGATGTTTAGGAATGTGAGGAATTTAACAGATATGTCGTCTGCCCATACTTATGAGTGGATGCAAATGCGAGTCTTTGTTCACCGTCGGCCGACAATTAGCGACAATTAGCACCCTTAATTCGGTTTCGGTGTGCGGGCTATTAGCACCCTCAGCCTTCGTTTCGATGTGTGGGGAGGGGAGGAGCGTTTCTATATGCAAGGAAAATAGACATTTTTATAAATCTTATCCAGCCAGGCCCTGTCTGGTCAGCACTCTGCCCCGTGAGAGCCATCTCACCTCTGTGTGGAAAAGCAACACACATCCATTCCACACTCACACTGTCGATTTTCCGCTATGAAAATGTTTCTATAAAAATGTTTTCCAGGCGTTTTTTTTTTTTTTTTTTTTTTTTTTTACCCATTTTCTTTTTTTTTTACCAAGAATTCT
This sequence comes from Nannobrachium achirus, assembly GCF_963921795.1. Lineage (NCBI taxonomy): Eukaryota > Metazoa > Chordata > Actinopteri > Myctophiformes > Myctophidae > Nannobrachium > Nannobrachium achirus. Next base: position 37,508,696 of record NC_137827.1, on the reverse strand, counting down.
GGCGACCCCCCGAAAATTTTTGGCGACCCCCCTGGGGGTCGCGACCCACAGGTTGAGAACCACTGATCTAGTACAAGAATCCCTGTCACCTAGCATCCGTTTTACTGAATGATTATCATTAGATCTACCTAGGTAGTCTAGTCCACTATGGTTTAATTAGATTTGGTCGTTAGACATTGTTGGGAATCCAGAACAGTTGCTGTATCATAGTATGTATTGTTTTCCTTGCAGGGGCATTCCAGGCCTTTGATCAGGAGGGAGATGGGACGATCAGACTCAGTGTCCTGGAGGTAATCACTTTGATGAAATCCTAGCTATGAACTGAACCCAAAGCTTTGTTTTTGAAGCGGTGAAAGCCGCTTCCAAGGAGTGGCTTTGTGTGTCCCCCTGTCCATATATGGTCATTTCAGTCCAGAATGAACAGGTTTTATCTGTCCGTAAATGTGTGTCCCCCATGTCCATATATATGGTCATTTCATCCAGAATGAACAGGATTTATCTGTCCGTAAATGTGTGTCCCATGTGTGTCCCCCATGTCCATATATGGTCATTTCAGTCCAGAATGAACAGGTTTTATCTGTCCTGTACGTCCAGAATATGTGTGTAGTGTCCGTCCCGGTGATTAAAAATGTCCAATGAGACCATAGTTTGAAGATTGGTCAAGCTTCACATGACAATCCGGCCCTCCAGATAAAATCATTCATTCATTCATTCAGAATTCTGTAGCTCTAGACAATTTTATACTCAGATTCACCGCTTCACTTCGAACCGAGGTTTTATTTTTTATTTTAGGGGTTTCAATTATAGAAAATAAGGCATGTGAATAAAGCCCAGGAGTTATGTTATCACATAACTGACATAAATCTCCAGTTCTGCACTGTGAATTATGAAGCCATTGGCAAGTGCTTTTTCAAATTTAGAGTGAATGCCTGTGGGTCAGAAAACAAAGTGTTGTGTTATGGAGATTATCTCGTTGTAAAATGTGGTAATATCAACCAATGCAAAAGTTTCATTGAAAATCTGTGGTGGGACCCCATGACTTCTGGATTGGCCCACAAAAAGACTACATCCCTAACCTGACTCCGCCAGATGGTGTCAGCATTGAGTACATGCTGACATACATCTGGCGGAATCAGGTTACTACGCTCTGTTGAAAAGGTTGCTTAGACAGCATCCTCAACGGAAAGTTTTTATCCACTGCCTCTTTCCAAATGGTCAGTTTAAAATGATAGATATAGCATTTTGAGATGCCCTGTGCTTATTTTGTTGAGCTAACGGCTGTTGTGTCTCCCCTTTGCACGCAGTGGCTCCAGTTGACCATGTATGCCTAGACCAAGGGCCATCTTCTCCCAGGTGAGCCCACTCCACGAGGACCAGAAACTGCCAGCCTTTACCTCATTATTCACTGTGCCTGAAAGCCGTTAAGAGCTCTTCCATTTCACCTCCACTTCCTCCAAGCTCCCACCAAAACTTTGCTCTTCTCCACTCCAAAATGTCCCCTTATTCTGTATTTTGCTCCCTCAGTTCTCTCACACTTCTTTCAATTCTCATTCCTTCTTCATCTTTCTTTATACTTTAACTCCTCATGCCTCCTTCTTTTCCCTCTCCTGCCTTTGTCCTCCAAGTATCACTCAAACATCAGTCTCCCTTGAGTCATCAGCCGTTTTACCTTTTTAAATATACAGTATATATATATATATATATATATATATATATATATACAATACACCCCTTCCCATAACTTCATGCACCGTACTTTTCTCAGGCATCAAACACACACACAAACCTCTCTTTTTCTGTCACAATACCTCACAAAGCCTCTCCTTAAGTTATCCATTCTCTGTAGTATTCATTGTTCATCTTTCTGACTCAAAGATCTGGTGCTTTGGTTGTCACCTGCTTCTCCAGCCCCCATCTATACAGTTAACAATAAAGCAAACCACTAGTGGTACGAGGCTACGAGCCCTTTTCCTTCTCCTTGTCTCATGGACAGGTTGCTTGGTTGGACAATGGAAGAAGAATCACTTTAGTAGTAACTTGCTCCTTCAAACCCTCTCTCTAACTAACATTTCCATTTCTCATATTACGTTAACAAACCCCTGGTGCTACAATACCCTTTTCCTACAACAGTGCAGCAAACAGGGGGCTCTCAGTGGTGGACAATGGATGAACTGGTGCATTGCGGGAAAAGAGCACAGTACTTCCAAACTCAGGCTTTCTGTTTCCAGCCAATGGTCATTCCCCAACTCCTCCTACCCCTCCCCATCCATCAAATCTCTTGACAAACTGTACAGTCTACCACGTCTTATAGCTCTGCATGTGGATCCACAGAAGACCCTGCCAAAGAACACATGACTCTCTACTATGAGAACATCATCATTACTGTGGTTGGAGGTTGGACTTTTCTTTAAGGCAGAGTTAAGGGCAATTTATACTTGGTTCCATGCCGGTGTTGGTGCACCGAAAATAGTCGATCTATAAGCTCACAACGCGTTGCAGCGCGAAGCGGTGTGAGCTTGTAGATTGGCTATTTTCGGTGTGCGACACCATGTGCGATGAAGTATATCAAGCCCTTTACCATTATGACAAGTTATGAGGTTCTAACAGTGGAGTTGTGGATACAGCTAATCTTCTTACTTCAGCTTTTTCGTGGTTTCCAATTAAACCTTTGGGTCAAATGAGTGTTCTGCATTTATAATGATTTTAAACCAAATAAAGAACTGTGTAGTTATGGTTTGTCTGCTTTACCAATGGCTTTGACATCTAAATGGTGGTTATACACACAACAATTATCTGACACAAATGCATGCACAATCACATACATTACACACATCTTGTTGACTAAAACCAAAAAACACTGAAAACAATTTTGCAGAAAACATTTTTTATTATGTTATCACTTTTATTTTTTACATTGTGTTTTCTTATAAAATATCTGTTTATTAGTTCACAACTTCTGGTAATAACTAAAAAGGAAAAAACTTTAAGAAACTTGGGAATGCCAGGTAAGAGGTACACTGCATGCTTTTCCTTAGGCGGTGATTTATGAGGACTACAGGGTTAACTGGGCTGAGGACAAACCCCAAACATGATTGTAGTACACAACCAATAGCTGCTGCTGCTGCTGCCATCACACAAAGGAGGACAGAGGAGCATAGAGCAAACTTGTACTTTAAAATTGAATGTTCAAAGAAAAAACAACATAAAAACGTGGCTCTGTTGAAAAATACGTCCTTTTAGAGAAATAAGTTATCGTGGTAAATCTGGGTGAAGTATGGCATGGGAGATGAACCCTCATTCTGTCCGTCAAGCTCGACCCTCAAACACCTTCTCACTACACATCTCTTCAACTCCACACAAATGCCTCTTCTTCAAAAACAAAACAATGGAAAAAATGAACACCAAGCACTCACACATTCTACTTGATGCTCAGTGTATGAAACATAAAAAACAACTGAGTTCTTTAGAGGAATCCCAGTCATCAATAATATGTCATACAGACTGTAGTAAACACTCATTCACGAAAAATATATAACTTCAATCCCTCTTATGTCGACCATGAATAAAGACGCGTCAACACATGTTACACACATGGAAACACAGACACCATTTCTCAGTGCTCCTTCACAGCAAACATAAATCCTCAAAAGGAAATGTAAGACCAAGTCACACCACACTGCACCAAAGTCCTTCAACGCCATTATCGATGAGCAATACAAAAATAAATTGTAAATGTCAACCTTACATGCCAACAAAACAAGAATGTTCGTTGTTCGCAAAGGTTTCTGGGAAGGAAACAAAAAAAGTTACCACTCAAATGAAAGAAAACCATTTTCACGTCATTTAACTCCTTAAAAACGGCCAACTCTTAAAATGTCACACCATTGCACTGAAATATGGCCCAAAAAAACTGCCATGAAATCTCAAATGGTCTCACTCCCTTGTAAGGCTATTTGTATAGTCTAATCTGAACCTTGAGTGATTAAATGGCAAAATAAAAAATAAAACCAAAAAAAAGTTGCTCAAAGTAACACATCACAACTGCACTCAACAGTTAACAATAAAAACATCCCTTAACCCATGCCATATAGTAGCCAGCCAACCTGTAAAACAGAGGCTTCATGTACAGTAGTCAGTACTGGCAGTTTTGAAAAAAGGAAAAGCAATGCAATCCTGACCTTCAGTTACCTTACCGGCAACTGCCCAAGTTTCTTCCTCTTAAAAAAAACAAAACAACAGTCCTGTGTTTCTTTTGTCTTATTTGGTCAGTGATTAGAGAGGAACTGCAGTGATGTACATGGACAGAAGGAAGAGAGAGAGAGAGAGAGAGAGAAAGAAAGAGAAATAGAGCAAAAGGTGTGTTTGCCAAATAAGAAAAAATCAGCACACAACCTTTGCTTTATTAACAGTAGTAGTGACATCACGGTTGGATTCCAACAGAGTGTACTGAAATCGACAAAAAGAGAACAAAAACACTCGACGGCATCAGGATTAACGCCGTCGAGTGGAGTGGGTCCCAGTAAGATATCCCCCCCAATATGGGAGGTAGAAAGTAGGGGGGGAGAACCGATTAGATAACAGGGGAAGAGAGTGGAAGAGGGTATTTCACCCACTTAACACTCACGGCTCCAGGTCACCCTCCTCGTCAGCATGTTTCTGCATGTGCATGGGGATCCCCTGCAGGTCAGAAGGATCAAGTCAAAGCAAAATTATTGTTGTATTTTTTCTTTTCTTTAAAAATGAAATAATAGGTTTGATGATACAACACAAAGTACAGAGTGGTGGAGATGAGATCATATTTAAAGAGACACATTTCATACCTGCTTGGAGCAATTGCGTGCGCCGAAAACCTCATCGCAGTTTTTCCAGCGACATTTGAGGAGGCTGGCATTGGAGTGATCATTGACCAGATGCTGCTGCAGATGCTCTCTCACACCAAAGATCAGCGAACAGCCATGCCACTGTCAATACAATGATACACCAATAAACACAACCTGGAAACTACCCATCTGAATCAAGTTATTTGTGGTACACGCCTTAACGATGGGTTATCGGTGCCCCAAGGACATCAATAATATAAAATGCCATGTCTTCTGGGTATTTCTCTGCAAATTTTGATGTCACTATTAAACAACAATGAGAAAAATTCAGAAGGCAGGGTGTTTTTTGCCACACTAGACTATGTATCTCTTTACATCAGAACAATTAGTCTTGACGAATTCCATTACTTTCAAATGTATCTGCTAAAATTGCAATATGTGATTAAGCACAATTATTGACACCCATTCCATCTCTCTCAGTCCCTTGGTTCCAGTCTCTTCTCTTACCCAACAGCGGTAGTTCTGCATCAGGTTCAGCTTGACAGCCTGCACACTGCCATCATAACAGCCTGTGTAGATCTGAAGACACAATGACACACCAGTGAAGGGTCAATTTTACTCATGTAACCATGGCTCTATGAACTAAGTGAAGTCACAATTCACATACTATTGGGATACTTTTAATAGGTGTCTAGTATAGTCCTTAATTGAAACAGCACTAGTTTTATACTTAACATAATGTCTTCTGAAACAGGTTAATTTGAAAGATCAGTCTTACCATGCTCTTGTGTATGGCCATGCACATCACCATGTCCTTGTGTCCACCATAGACCTGCAGTCGGTCATGGGACTGTAAACAAATGAATCAATATAATCATGAGTAATACTAATTACAAATCTTATTTTGTATGAAGCTCAACCATGTACTATTATATGAACTGATCTCATGGTTAGAATTATGGCTATATCCATGTATAGTGAAGGTTTATCTGAAATTTGGGGGAGAACCCTAACACATAATACATAGGTTGATATTTTCCAGATATACTAGATACAGTAAGTATGAACTCCTCACATCAGAATCAGTGTAAGTTCGCTTTAATGGCCATAACTCAATGACCATCAACAGACTAAATCCCTGGTGTTGTCACTTGAGGCTATATCTGTTATTATTGTCATGTTTGCACCCTTAAAGAAGACTGACCTGTAGCTCATAGATGCGGACCAGTCTGTCCAGACATGCTGTCACCATCACCTTCCCCAGTACGGCCACCATAGTCACAGCATGGCTGTGGCCTTTGTAGATCCGCACCAGCTCTCCAGTCTGCAGTTATAGAAAAATAGAATACCGGTAATGAAATTCCAACGGATGTAACATTTTAGCCACAATTGAAATTTCAAGAAATGTTATATTGTGATACAATGTGTCATAGGGGATTGTTGTCTCACATGGATGTTGTGTGCATGAACGGACTGATCGCTGGAACCGCTAAACACCAGATCATTCACCACCTGAGTGTGCAAGGGAGTAAAAACCTCAGATAACCAAGTCAAATACAGCGGCGAAATAATGAATAATGTCAAAGTGTTTTCAGCACTTTCCAGGCCCCCCCCCTTCCACTGGTCAGAATGAAGAGAGTTAACATGAACTTCTACATCTAATACAAGAGGTTTCACATAGGGCTGTCACGATTATGACATTTTACATGACGATTATTTGTCACTCAAATAATTGCGATCAACGATTTAATTGTGTTTTTGTCGTTGACAATTACATTTCTGTTTGGCTTTTAGGCTTTGAAGTTGCACATGGTAGATATGACACATAACCTAAATATACAAAGAAATTACTGACATATTTGACAACTTTATACTTAAAAAAGAACATTGATAGTGGAAATAGCCGATCGGCTATTTCCACTATTTTTATGAACATTTTTCAATATGGAAACGATTATGACGATTATGAAAAAGAATCACGATTATTTCAAAAAAATCACGATTAGACGATTATGTAATAATTGTGACAGCCCTAGTTTCACAATCCTCACCTTCATGCAGAGCACAGTCTTGGTGTGTCCCTCCAGGGTGCGTAGCAGTAAACCACTCTTGGCGTCCCTGACACTGATGGTGCTGTCATAGGAGCCCACCAACAGGACCCTCCGAGCCCCCTCCTGAGAGGAGGCCAGGCAGCTCACCGCCCGCGGCCCGTGGCAATCAAACTCATCCAGCTGCTTGTTGGTCTGATCAGACCAGAAGAATTTAAAAGAAGAAGAAGAAAAGTTTGTCAGTAGAGATAACATTTGCTGTTAAACATGTACATTTCTGCATTGTGTCTACTTTTTGACCGGTGGCTCCTACATCTGGCTTTGTCTGTATGTAGTTTCTTTTGGGGTTTTTTAAGAGGCTTCTAATAACTCCTCCAATTCATTGAACATTTTTATTAATTTGGTTGAATGATTTGTTAATCGTTATTCATTTGTCCATTTGTTTTGTCCCTAGTTGTTTACTCTAGGTTTTATCCTTACCTAAATACAAAACAAAAATGTATCCTACAGTTTCACAGTATCATATAAGATGTAGTTCTTTGTGTCACCTTGAGGTTGAAGGTGACCACAGTGCCATTTGCCAGGCCAGCATACAGAACCTTCCAGCGACTGTGGAGACAGATGACCCGGTCTGATAGAGAGAACTGCTGCTCACACTCCATTGTCTGTATCGGAAATCAAGATAGTTTTAGAGACTACCGGTATTCCATTCCATTATACCAAAGTCAAATTATGGCAGTTGCAAAACTTCAACATAACCAGTTGCATTTAATGCTGGAAATTGTGTCTGGCACAGCAATTCAAAGGTTGATTAATATGAGAACCATACATCTGCACTCATTAATCAGGCTACTGCATAATATAACATCATTCAAAGACTCAATTCCCTCCATGGGGTAACCAAGAAGGAAATTGCCGAATCATCCATCTATCTGTCATTCTGTCTATCTGTGATGGCCAATTTACTCTGTCGTCACCTTGAGGTTGTAGCAGCGGATGGTCTGGTCACTGGAGCCAGAGTACAGGCGCTGTGGCAGAGCTGGTCCTGCTGACACCAACAGGCTGTTGACCTTGGAGCTGTGGCCCTCGAACACAGCCACACATTTATGGCTCTGGAAGACATAGTTGAGGAGACAAATGAGAGGACAATCGCATGAGCCTGAAGACTGATGCTGCTCTGAGATGACGTGGGATAAAATCAGGGCTTTTCAAAAAACCGAATGAATTCAAAGTACTGGGAAACTTAATTATATTCTTTTCCTGGGTGCCTTGGTGGCTCAGCCAGTTAGTGCAGTCCACATGCTCCTTGTGAGCATGTGGTCCAGCATTCAAATCTGACCCGTCTAATCATGCATGGCTCTTCTCTCTCTCTGTCTGACCTTGTCTTTTTGTCTCTACTGACCTGAACTAAATGAATGATTGTCTATACTAGAAATAGCCATTTCTGCCTTAACACAATTCAACGTAAACTTTGAAAACATGACAAAAGACCAGCAATGTGTTTTTGTTTGTTATTTTTGTATTTTTATTTTAACTTTGTTTCACAGCCCACTGCTTGACGTTGACAGACACATACAGGAGTAGACACACACATTCAGATCCCAGTGCAGGCACAGTATTCTTCAAGACATCATCAAGCATCTAGGAGTTAAGCGGGGTGATGGTCTGACGGGAGGCTTTATCCTTCATCCAGTTTTCCAAACCAATATGTGCAAAAATAAACTGTCGACTTTCCATTCATTACTCTGCTCCTGTACCTTTTAAGGTCATGTTGTGGCCATGCTTCATGTCATCCATACTCACCACCAGGTCGAAGGCCTTGACTGTGCGGTCTCCGGAGCAGGTGTACAACAGTCCATCATGGATCTGCATGGCGTTCACTGCCTCCTGGTGGCCCTCAAAGGTCCCCTCGGTAGGCATATAGTCGTCCCCAGCATCGGACGACACATCTGGCACACACAAGCACACGTTCAAAATACCACCATCATGATGTTTGTTCATTGTTGGCAGATTTGCCAACAATCCCCTGCCTAAATTCAATAACTTATATTAACCTCAAAGGTTATATCATCTAAACGAAGGCTTTAAATAACTGCCAAAGAATATTTTTTTTACATCTGGGAAATATGTACATTTATATTAACTAAGCTATCCGGTGACAGAGGATGGGTGACACTTCACACTTGAATGCCATTTGGCAAGGAGAGGTGTTTGTATACAGTCGCATTCAGCTGACTTCAGGATATATACAGTACCTGTTCTCAGAAACCTTTCTCTATCCATCACTTCTCTGTGTGTATGCCATCTATCAGTTCTATGAATATCTTGCCCATAAAAAGTAATTCGGGATCTGTGTGAGGACTATTTCAATCTGTAACAGAGTGCGGGGAGCAGGGGTGTCGCACCAAATTCTGGGCCCCGGGTACAAGGATTCACTGTGGGGCCCCTGTGCTTTAACTATGAAAAATCATGAAAATCTTTGAATATTTCAAATCCTTCTGAGGTTTTTTGAAAGATCTATGTTTCGATTGTCAGTGGAGCTCAAACCTTTTCATTTGAAGAACCCCCAAAATGGTATGTATTTGGCCACGGACCCGCATCTCAAAATATTTAGTTCCAGGGACCCCCCCCCCAGAAGCAAAATTTGAGTTACAAATGTTCGCTTAAAAAATATATATATTCAAAGATTTGCACACATTTTCACGACTTTTCAAAAATAGCAGATCTACGAGCTTGTATATCTGCTATTTTTCAATAGCTAAAGTATAAAATAATTAAGGCCCCTCCACCACCTTGGGCCCTAGTAACTCAGTCCCACTTTCCTACCCCTTGTGACGCCCATGGCGGGGAGTACTAATTCTGTCCCCGGAAAATGTGAGATGTGAGAGAGGGACTACGTTGGGCTACACAGGAAGAGTCACAGCATGGCTGTGGTCTTTGTAGAGCCGTACCAGTCCCACCTGTCTCCACAAGAACACTGGTACCAGTCCCACCTGTCTCCACAAGAACACTGGTACCAGTCCCACCTGTCTCCACAAGAACACTGGTACCGAGAAAAGTAATAGCAGTTTTAGGCTTCATTACACAACTGTGGCGCTCCAAGAAAATAACAGATTTTCTACGTTGTGGCACTTTTTTCAGTAAAGAATTTATTTCACTTCAGCTTAAGCGTGCTTCCAAGGGATATTTTATTTCAGACATAGGTTATTACATTTTTGTAATGTACTAATATTAATATGGTATGTTATAATATTACTTTGCAACAGTGAAATGTTTGGTTTACTTGAATAGGTATTGAACATCAGAGGGGCATATCCATCAGTTGAGAGGAAAGTTTAAAAAATAAGAAATTGAGAGCACCTTAGTCACTGTCACTAGTGTCACTGCTCTGAAGTGTATATCATGCAGTAGCTAAATATCACAAGAATATATCCAAATTAACAGGGCTGTTTAGTTTTAGTTAACTTTCAGTTAAGTTAGTTAGTTCAAGAGTCACTGTATTGTGATGCCAATAATCACGCCCCAAAGTTCACCTGTTAAAAGGGTTTCTTGACTCACATTATGACTACTGGACTTCATTCTAAAGTGTGATATTCATCATTTGCCGAAAGCAATATTTTAAGAAATGATTCCTTTGTATAACACGCTAAGGACGTTTAAATATTCTTGGATTAAATTATAGTTCTGTATTATATAATGTTTCTACAGACTGGGTCCTTTATATTTTGATCATATTAAATAACACATTTCTGGTAATTGTTCTATATGCAGAATTTCACGTTTTGGAAATTAGCTATTCATGTACGATGTCAAACACCAAGAATAGCAGTGCTATGTCTATACATATCCTGGACTGTATTTTATGCAATCTCTAAAATAAACCCTGTTGGGAAAATCATCTTGTGTTACCTGATGATGCCTTGGGCATCTTTGGCAGCGTCAGGGGCTTCTGGATGTCACTATGGGGGAAACAGACATTCATGCATGAGTGGAGTAAACAAAGTTTGATGGACTGAGTTTGAGAACACCACTAACACACATTTCATACACGGCTGCTTCAAAGTGCTTTACATACACAGTATATACTGTATATACTGTATTTAAAAGAGAAAAATCAAACCTCGGTTCGAAGTGAAGCGGTGAATCTTTATTCTATGTGTTCTAGAGCTATGAAATCTGTGTTCTAGATCTATACATTCTGTGTTCTAGATCTATACTTTCTATGTGCTTTAGTTCTATATTTTTATGAATTCTGAATGAATGAATGATTTTATCTGGAGGGCCAAATTGTCATGTGAAGCTTGACCAATCCTCAATTCTGCATGCACGGGACACACAAAGCCACTCCTTGGAAGCGGCTTTCACAGCTTCAAAAATAAAGAATATGCGTTATAAAACAGAAACAATAAGGCATCAAATTACGGTTTACTTAGACTAGAAGTTTAAAAGTCTAGAGTTCAGGCCGCTGCGCGGCCTTCACCGCCATGCGCGACCTTGTGTAGCGGTTTGGACTGTGAGACCATCCACCAAGTCGTCTGCGTTTCGTTGTGAGAGGATCGGCCCCCGTGAAAAATGCGTTCTGGCACGAAACGGTTACGTTTCGCGCGTTTGTGACGCCCCCTAGGGGTCGAAGTGGAAATGCTTTTGGGGATTCGTTGAGTATGCCACCCCCGACCTGTGGTTGAAATTCAGTGTTGACTCAACCTATTGTTTGTGATTTATGGCTATTGTTTGCGAAACGGGCCCCTCCCGCTAACTTTGGAAGCGCGTTACGAACGAACGGTATGGACTATCGAAATATCCTTTGACTATGTTTATCGCATGGCTTCATAGATCATGTGTACCGCTTTTTAAGACATTTGACGAAAATATGTAGGAAAAGGAGCAAAAAGTGCGTTTTGGAGAAAATTCAAGATGGCGGAAAATCTATCCTGGCGCAAATGGGCGTGGCCTATATCGGGAGATGCGTCTTGACCCAAGGAATCCATAGAAAAAATAATTTTATTTTTCCGACCTACGGTTCAACAGTTACAGGCCAAAACGTAAACTGGGCTGTTATAGCGCCACCATGAGGCCAATGAAGGTGGAAAAGTTGATGGTCAGCAAGGAATATGCGTTATTGATTTTTGTATTATGTTTTTTAGACAATTGAACAACTGCTGAACGTGGAGTTGCAGATGCACATACATACACACACACTACCCCATTCTGATTAGGTTGTGAGGATAAGTTGAGATCTATATTGATAATTAAGATTCCTCATGTATTTACATCAATATATTGTATTTATCATTCGATTTACTAACTTTACCTATGGTCTTTCAGCTAGTCATATTTCCTATGAAATAGTTTGGGCTGAATGCTTCTAAAGCAGGACATGAGGGCCATTGGCATCTGTTCTTCATTATACAGAATGAGCACCGAACAACATATTTATAATACCTGTCACGATGAGGCTTGACAGCAGTGGATACGTCCATCTCACTGGTGGAGGTGACCTCGTTGCAGGCCAGGTTCTGCGGCTCGGTTCTGCTTGTGTCGAGGCTCAAGGCTGGGGGTGGACCTGCTACTGGCGTCTGGGCTTTGCCATCCATCTGGGCCTCCTGGCTAGCAGAGATGGCCTCCATGCCTGCCTCCGCCTCAGATGATTCAATATTCACCACGTCAACGGCAATCGCCTGGGTAAGCTCCACCACGTCCAAGCTAGAGTCTGTGTCCACCTGCTCAAGTTTGCTGGCTGGGGACAGAGCGTCAGACAGGACCTCGACGACCACTGATATCTCCCCGTTCGCTTCCATTTCCCCATCGCCGTCCTCAGCGACTGGCGGAGTGGATGTGCTAACATGAGAACCACCACTGGGTCTCCTGCGTGTGCGGACGCGCCTCGGCCTCATGGTCATGCCTTCATCCTCTGTGTCACTGCTTTCAGGCTGGTCTGTCCCCTGGGCCTTCTTCAACAGCCTTCTCTTCTTCAGCTTCCTCACACGCTTGCTACTCCTGAGCTCAGATGGAGAGATAGGCACCACGGGGGCAGCAGGGACAGAGGAGGGGTCACAGGACAGTGAGGCAGTGGCACCAGCGACACTCACGTCATCGGAGCCCCTGCGACTGGACAGGAAGGATACCACCACAGAGGGGGGTTTGCAGTCGGACGATGGTGTAAGAGTGTCTCTGGTAGCCTGAATGGCTTTCTCCATCACCTGAACCGCGCACAGGGAACTCTCTTGGGCTTCTGCTGGGGATTCGAAGCTCTCTGGCGTAGGCTCCCTGTTGTCTTTGTAAAACTCCAGTCCCTTTTCAGGAGATACCTGGCGGTTATGTGCTGTGTCTACAGATAAAGAGAACAATGACATACACTTGGGTCATTATTACAATTTACAATTTGGGAATTTAGCAGACGCTCTAACAAATAAAGTGTGTTACAGTGCACATTATATCAAACATTTGAGAACACTGGACAATGCATTCCAACATTGAACTAAACTAAACTAAAATAGGAGATTGTAAAACAAATATAAATGCTAGTTTTGTGTAGTTCATATTCAGATAGATGATTGGGGCCAGCCCTGTGGGGAACTATGATTAAACCAAAACACAACGCTGCAACATAAAACCATGAGAAAACTCAGGAGGACTCGTGCTACCTGGCTGAGGGTCTGCAGCCAGGGGCAAGGCTAGTTCAGGGGTGGTGCTGTGAGCACAGGGGGCTGGAATCTCCATGGCGTCTGGCTCTGAGCTGACATGAACCGGAGAGAGGGGCTCCTGCTTTATGACCACATGTGTGATGGGGGGAGTGGAGGCACAGGGTGGGGGCTGAGAAGCCTGGTTGGGGACAGCAGCATCTGGGACAGAGGGGGACAGTGAGGACTGCTGCGACTCAAAGGGAACTGGATCCAACTTCTCTTCCTTGACTTTGACAGGCGCTGTTGTGTCTCCAATACCACCTGCAGAAGAAGACAAGATAAAACTGTTTAACATTCGGGAAACAGTACACCGGTATCTAACCGGATTCCAGCTGGACACCTGCTTATCTTTCCCACTCTCTGCCCTCTATTTATTAACTGCGCCCCCAAAACAAAGAACATTTATAGAAAAAAAAAGAAAAAAAAAAGAAAAGTAAGACAAATTCATATTTCATGTCATCACAGATGTGATGCATTGTGAGCTTGTAGGTCTGCTATTCTCGGCTGTTATTGGCGAGAACAATGGAGCATAGATTTGGCTGCATCCAATGAGTTTCATGTCAAGCCGAGATCAGCGGTTCTTACCTTGCATCCCTTTGAGCAGCTCGATGCGCTTGTTTCTCAGGGAGCTCATCTCTCCATTCATCTGAGGAAACGGAAACAATGACATTCTCAAGACCATCTAATACCAGGGAACCAAATACAGTGTTTTCTGTAAACAATGTATCACAGTTAAATCGTGAAAATTTGAATTTTGACCCGATTCTATAAGTGTCTTTTGAATCCTTCTAAGGTGTTTTGAAAACCCTATGATTCTATGTCAGCAATCTGGCCAGCCATCGTCAAAGAAAAGTTCCTTTTCACTTAACTGGAGCTCAGTTAGTCTGTTCTTGAGAGACTACTATGTCAGTGGTTCTCAAATCTTTTCATGTGAAGGACCCCCAAAATTATATTTATTTGGCCACGGACCCGCATCTCCAAATATTTAGTTCCAGGGACCACCCAGAAGCAAAATTTTAGTTACAAACGTTCGCTTTGAAAATACATATATTCAAAGATTTGCACACATTTTCACGACTTTTTAAAAAATAGCAGATCTACAAGCTCGCAGCGCAGCACTCGGTGCCGCGCTGTGAGCTTGTATATCTGCTATTTTTCAATAGTTAAAGCATTCAATAATCCTAGGCCTAAACGGGTTAATGAAGTGGTTCATTATTCAGACATTTGAAACTTATAACAGAGGAAGGACATATCTCAGTCTAATAAGTCAGGTCTTGTGTCTGAGGTGCTACCTGCTCTTTGACCACCATGAGGCGCTGGACTTCCATGTAAGCAGCCTGCAGGGCAGCTCTGGCTTGGAGCAGACTGTTGTCCACCACCTGTAAGGAACTACTCAGCTCCTCCTCCCTCAGAGACACAGCCAGCAGCTGGTCCACCTGGAGACGCTCTGTACAGGAAGCACAACGCAGACACACGCTCAGGGATTTGTTACAGTTATTAGAAGGTTCGGTCTCATTTTGTGTTGATCTTTGCTCTCGAATGCTTACCTTTCTTGGACTTGATTTTCCTCCTTTTATTGGTTCTTTCCAAACTAGGAATCTCTGGGTTTGGAATATCCTAAAAGAGAATAAGAAAAATATAGTATGTGTTTGTGTCTGAGTCGTGTCATATGTGTTGTCACTTTGAATTCTACCCATCTCAAAGAAAATAAGACCACCACTCACCCCGGCTGCTCTGCGTTTCTTTCCGGTTCCCTGAGCGTCATACAGCTCAGTCCCAGAGCTGCTGTCCCCAATCAGTGGGACAGATCCCTGGAGAGCCTTCACTGTCCCTTTCAGGGACCCTTCTGGCTGTTTCAGTGCTCTGGCCTCACACTGGCCAAACATCTGCACCTCATCTCGCTGCGGACTGTCTTTGTGTAGAGAGGGGGGTCCCTGCAAGCCATCTCTTTCAGGCCACTGGAGGGCATCCCTATGCGATGCCTTCTGCCCCGAACTCTTTGAGGGAAACTGTGAGCAGTTGGGAGCGATGCTGCTCTCAGATAGGCAGCGTTTGCGGGGGCAAGCGACCGGGAGGGAAGAGGTGCCCGAGTCGGCTAGCGACTCCCACTGGAACCCCTCGAGCAGGGCTATGTCTTCCTCCTCCTGGCTGTGGCCCTCCTGGTCGCAAGACACCATCTCTATGCCAAACCTACACAGGGACACAGCAAAAGGGGACACATTACTTTGAATTCCAATTTGTTGCGTACAAGTAAATAAATGTACAGCATTGATTTACAAAACAAAATGTATTTGATGTTCATTCAGTTGATGGCAAATAATGCATTGTAGTCACTGATATTGATAATGTTAACCATTTGGAAGTGTGAAACATCATAATCGACATTCCAAATATCACCTCAAAGGAATCTATTTATATCTCACCTTGGTATACCTTGAATTGCAATATCTAATTACTTTAATCCTCCTCGCCATTTACAGGTGTAAAACTACAATGTCTCACCTTGGCATGCCTTTGCCTTGCTCTTGCTTCTTCCTGACCTCCTGGTACACCTGCTCCCAGTTCACGTTGCGCGATCCAAAGGAGCTGATGAGCTGCCGCACGGTCGGCTTGAGTCCCGACTCCTTCTCCGCCTCGCCCCTCCGAGACTCATCCATGTTTCGGACTCGCCTGGCGATGTTCAGGTTGGGTTCGTGGCTGCCCGTTTTGTTCTTGGAGACGATGTGTTTTGTCAGGTCACGTTTCAAAACAGGAGGGAGACCAACTTTGGACAGACCGAGTGCAGCAGTGGATCCTGAGGTGGAATGGGTTGCCTCGCTGCTCCTGGAGGCATCGCTCTCTGACCCCTGGCCGACCTCTGCAGTCTGCATGGCCTCATCCGTAGCAACAGAGTTCCTTCCCGCCTCTGGCCCACACTCCTTGGTTGAGACCACAGGCTCTGAAGTGTCCATGGTGGATGTACTGACCTGCACTGACTGCAGAGACTGGCAGTTTAATGGCAGATTTGTTTCCCCCTCTTTACGAAGAAAAGACCTGCCCATGGCAGAAGAAGGTGCTTTGGCTTGCTCCCGTCTACAGTTATTTTCTTTGTTGGCTCCGACCTGGCTGTCTGAACCTCTGCTTTGCTTTTCCTGCGCGGTGTATTCCAGCCTGCTCTCTTTGGAGAGCTTGACAGAGCTATTCTTGTCCGACACGGCGTCCTTGGCTTTTTTCAAGATTTCCAATAGTTGCTGTTCTCGCACAGATTGTAGCACTCCAGTGGGTGAGAACCTAGTGCTGGGGCCACTGTGGCTGGGGATCGTTGTGGATTGCTCAGGCTCTTGACTGGAGGCCTTGATGAGTTGGGTTTCAGGATCAGCAACTGATTGCACCTTCCTGTCTCTGTGCTCTGGCAGTTTATTTGAACTCTCTTTGGGTGGCTCAGGTGAGGAGGGTCTGTCACTGTGGGAACTGCTTTGAATGTTGCCGTTACCTTTATCTTGGTGTCTTGTGCCCTTACTCTTCTTCTTTTTCCTTTTCTTGCCCTCAGAAGGATTGTCGTGGGTGCCAACATGTGGTCCATTTTGTTGAGGTGTGGGGACTTTTGGGGACTTCTCTGAGGTGCTGGGGTGGGTTTCTTTTTGGGGAACGCAGTCAAAAAGCTTAGTTGGCGGGTAGGGGGACCAGCGACAGGCTTTGTCCAGTTTGGGGTTACTGCCAGAGGCTTTGGGACCCAGACTGCTATGGCGGTCACGTTCTGCACTTGATCCTTCCGTGTGCTGATTCCCATCACCCTGTTGACTTTGCTGCCCTTTGTCTTGATTCTGTCCCATTGATCGAGCAAAGAACTTTGGTGGGGGCGGACAGCGGCCAGCAGGCATATCTTCCAAGAGGCTTAAAGGCCTGCCTGTTTGTGGCGGGCACTGAGAAATGTTGTTCCAGCCGTAGATCCCATTACTGCTACCTCCATTGCTCAACCAGGGCAGGCGACTTCTTGAGTTGTCAGGCGCCCTACCCTGGTCACACCTCATGTTCTGCTGAAACTCTGGATTACGCCAACTTCTATTTGGTGGCTTCTCTCGGAAATCCCAATTCTGGAAGTTGGGGGGTTCCTGAGCGTGCCATGTGGCGCTCCTTCCCTGTTGGCTGTAGTTTGGGGGTCTTGAGAACGGAGTCTCCCATGGTCTGCCCCCATAAGATATGTTGTTCCGGTTCAACGCACCCTGGCCACTGAACGATCCACTGATGCCCCTTGACTGTTGCCATGTGCAACTCTCCCGAGAAAAGCGTTCCTTCGCCGCTTTCAACCTCTGCTGAAACTCCTGCTGCTTCCTGCGTGCCGCCTCCTCTTTTTCCCGCTTTGCAGCAGCGGCCAACTCTTCTTGCCTAAAGAAAATACAAAGCACACACTACCTTCAGTAGCTGCGAAGTGTTGGGCAAACCGCAAACATATTTTGCTTCTTTCTAAAAATGTATGGATTTCATGAAAGCATTACATTACTTTTTATTTTATGCTATCAATCCTGCTGTCATGTCAAGTGGAAGTGGTATGTCTATTTTTGAAATGACACTCTTCATAAGCTTGTTTGTACCAAACAGCCTGGCTAGCAACCATATCACTAGCTGCATAGCTGGGAAGCTGCCAAACTTTGGTTCAAGCTATGACCTACAATGTCTATGTCGGGGGATATGTTCTGGTATGTGTAAGCGGAGGACAGCTGTATGCCAGCTTTTGCTTGTGACAATCTCAACTCTTGAATCACCCTTTCCCAACTGCTGTCCCGGTTGGGACAGCCCTCCAGTATTTGAGATAGACATTGAAATTGACCTAATAATAATACTTTTTACATTTATGGGATTTGATCAGGAACACAAAGGCAGGCTAACAGTAATGTTACCATTAAAAAAAGTCAAAACTCTTGAGAAATTACCCAATATCATATTATTTTGCAGATTTGCTAAATGTTAAACTGAAAAGTTTGGTTCTACAGACTATGTTCCTAAGCAGCAGAGATACATTTGAGAAGAATGTGTCTTAGCTTTTAGTGAGCAAGTGAGAGTGTGCAGTCATGCTTTTTTTTTTAGATTGTAGCGCTGACATACGACTCCAAACCTGTCCTGCGCTCTATGTGAAGCACGGGCAGCTCAGCTAAATCAGACCTGTGAGCTCCTCTGAGCACGATGTGACTATACATGGTTTATAGAGACCGAGAGGTCTAGGCTACCAGCAACATTTACATGTGTAAACGTGTGGCTAAAACCAAACAATTACAGCCGAGTGAGCTGACGTAAAATGAATATTGAAACCGCACCTTTCATTGATATAATTTAGCCCTTGTACACTCAATTACTGCACCCATTGTGTATTATGGCAGATAATACTAGATTATTTTAGACTCATCAAATAGTCAAATAACATTAATGTTATTAGTACTCCCAGTCTCCCACTGCTCCATTTTAGATGAAAATGACAAAATTAGTTCCCAACAAGTGACATACCTGAGCTGTTCCTTTCTCTTCTCAACCAAGTCCACCAGATCTTTGTCAAAGTATTCCTCCTCGCGGTCATCTGTGCCGTTCCGTCGCTCAGAGGCCTCCACGTTCTGTTTGTGCACAGGGCTGGAGATGTGGTTGGCGTACTCGGTCAGGCTCACCACCGTCACTCGGCAAACTTTGCACTCATGTCCGCAGTCCCTGGGGAGGGAGGGGGACAGTGGGCGTTCAATGGTTCCTTCGGGCATGGTTCAGGTAAAAGCTTTTTGAAGTCTGGTTCGTTTTTTGTTGCCTGCAGAGCCTTCAACTATAGTATAGAGAGGCTCTACTTTCTTGTTACGTTGAAGTAAAAAAATAAATCAAATTAAAAAAGGAGAGGAGATTACTCAACAATCCTTTGAAAAAAAATGTATAACTCCAAATTCTCTACTCTTCACAGATCAGGAGGTAAACTAACTTAGAATTTTCCCTTGTTTAAAAACAAAATACAGATAGGAGCTTCCTGATCTTTCCGTTTTCTTCAGCAGGATATAGGTGGTAGGGTGAGGGCAGGAGGGGCAGCCAGGCTGTACCCAGGCAGCATGCTGGATCAAGGTTGTATTTGTCCAGCTACCACAACCGGCCACGCAGCTAGCACAGCGCTGGGACGCGCAGAGGGGAAGGTGGGCGCACCCTCAGCTTAGCACGCTCTCATGATGGTGTCCGCTGTGCTGTGAGACTCTATGGACAACTGTGTTTGTATTTAATCACAGACTCTCCCCCCCAAGAGCTAAGACTCGCCCCCCCCTCCATATTGGTGTGCGTTACTGTCACAGTCCTCATATTAGTTGCAGAGATCCTGTCAACCAATCTCTGAAGCTTGTGTAACTGGAGCCGTGTGCAGCTGCACACAGTCCACTACCCTGCTTAAAACCCCTAACACCCAAGAATGCCATGCTGTGGTTGCTCAGTGATGGGCAGTGACTTGTCTGGCTAAAGCTCAAATAATTTCTCAAAATTGTATCAAGGCATTCTGCTATTCTATGAGCCCTTGTGCCATTGGAAAAGCCTTTTTCTATATGGTTGGGTTGCAGTTATGTTCATTCTCAACTCTAGCAGAGGTCAGAGGGACGTTTTTGTAATTTAGCATATGATGTAGAAGTGACTGTGAAGCCAAATTGTAACGTCACCAAGACAAACAATAAGCAAAAGTAAAAATATATTTTACTGCAGCCATATTGTAGCTTTTCAATGTCAATTAAATAATGAGGGACAGATGATTTGGTAGTCATTTTACCAAAATGAATCCAATGTAGGCATCATTGTAGGGGCCAGATTTATTGACTGTATTAACATATATTTATATATATTGACTTCTTAGGGATTATAGGCATCATTTTATGTGACATGATTATAAACTACATTTCTAACTTTTCTCAAAAATGTGTGGTGTGGTGAAACCTCCCAAAACAAAGTAGAAGAGGCTAAATTAGTTACTTCGCTAGTACACCTATCTTCTTGTTTTTCATTAAAAACTCCTGAACTACATGGGCATAAACTTTAAAGAGTTTCCTATTTTGGTATGAATATTCATTCAAGTCCTGATACTCTAGTAACCACTTGAAACGTGCAGCTTGTGTGTCTCTAACCTACATTTCACTCACATACTTCACTAATCTACAGGGGAGTCACGAGACAGCCAGTTGCCTTCAGTCGGTCATGACCGTTGTTCCAGGGAGATTGTGTCTAAATATATATGTGCCACGGTTGAGACAGCTGCCCTGCTGCTCATCTTCCATACAGCACATGTGTTGGTGCATATACACGTGACTTGAGCCCGAACTGGATTTGAATAAAAAATTTGAATCAAATTCAAACTTTTGATTATTTCTGATCAAAAGTGATGTCTTTATATTTTGACTGAGACGATAGCTATTATTTGGTTTGTATGCATTACATTATTAATGATTCATTTGAGTATATTATTTATTTGTGGAGCAGACGGACTGATTTTTCTTTTTAAGACAAGAGGTTTGACTTTCATGATTAGAGGGAACTCACCGGCCTTTCAGGTTCTCCAGCTCTCGGTGGTGCAGCATACTCCTCATATGTTCACCCATCTCCTGCACAACAGTGATACAGATACAGTATAGTCATAGTAGTATTTCATGTACATGCTATGTTAGGAATAAGAAATAATACATAATTGATTATATCCATGCATAATTTTGCTACATGACAGTAAAGACCTTGAGATATGCTTCTGGAAACATGGATGATTGTGTGTGGCAAACTTTATCCTATGAACTGGGAAGTGCCAACTTGCTTAGTTGACACTTGACTTTCTTGGAGAGTGGAGACTATGGTTTTGTTTGTCAACTGCTGTACAAGACCACATGAATATGCTTCTGGAGACATGGATGTTTGTGTGTGCCACACTTTATCCTGTAATCTGGGAAAAGTGCCAACTTGCTTGACAATTGTTGACCTTCTTAGGGACTGGTTTTGTTTTAGACCACTGCTGTAAAAAATAGAATGTTAACATGTTTATAAATTACCTGCTTGGAGTTGCAGACCATTTCACAGAGGATGCACTTCCTGTCTTTCCCCATTTTGGATGCAGGATGATAGGATATTACTGTCAAGGAAAGTAAGAAATTAATTGAGCAAAAAAGAGAAAAAGTTTAATGTTCCTCCATCCATCTTGTCTGTAATGACCAGCTAGCAAATCAAAAGGTCAAGCTAGCTGCAATATGAAGCCGTGTTTGCCACCCTGCGGTAAGAATCCAGCGAAGGAAGATTCAAGAGTCAAAATGTCATAGTATTTAATTTACTAGAAAACTAGAAACATGCTGGAAGCTTCCTTAACACTAAGATCGTTATGAAAAGAAAAAAATGTTTTAAGGCGGACAAATGTAGAACTGCTGTCAGCAATCATCTTGGTGTATGAGATCTCATTGGAAAAGGCGGGACATTCACATTGAAACACAAATCACATTCAAGCCCGATTTATACTTAGCTGCACGCCGTTGTCGCACACCCAAAATATCAAATCTACAAGCAACATGTGAGCTTGTAGATCTGTTGTTTTCTGTGTGCGACACTGGTGTGGTAGCCTACTATATACTTGGCTAGTAGGCTACATAACCCAAGAGGGTCAGTTTCCCTAACTCTACTGCAGCGCTCCACAACATGCATAGGTGCCGCAGCCAAACGCACAGGTCTAATTCTAGCCTGCTAATGGAACATCATCATGGCCAGATTACAGTGTCACTGGAGTGTTGTATACGCCTGGACTTGTCCAACTTTCACAAACAGGGTGAGGGGGGAAAAGACAAACCAGCCAAATGCTGATCAATGTTGTCAACATCTGTTAAGTTTATTAGCTCTACCAGCCAATTAGATTTTGGAGGTGCTGTTCTATTCTAAATTTGTGGTTGGCTGGGAAATTGTCCAATATCCCAGATCAATTCTAGTATTCAACAACAGCGCATCGTGTGGCCCTGTTGGCCCTATAGCAAACAAAACAACATTCTTATCCCATTAAAAAGAGCTGCCAAGTCCCCTCCTCTGCCTCTGTGTAGCAACAATGGCAAAACAAAGTACTGTATGCGTTTCATCTTCGCAAACTTTTTGCTCCAAACGAAACAACCACATAGCACAGGAGAGGTGTCATTACAGGTTGTGTTGTGGTGTTAAACTATTTGAGGGCTTTCACAATAACATACGATTACGGGCGGCTCCTAATATATACTTAGTTACCTGCCAGTCTCTCGCACCACAAATAACAGATCTACAAGCTTGTAGATGGTTTATTTTTGTACATGACACTGGCACACAGCTAAGTATAAATCAGACATTAGTGAACTAATTTTAAAATCAACATTATGCCATGTGTAGACTAAATTGAGAGGCTTGCTCAAGAAGACCCAACTCTAATACGTTATATGGACATGGACTGAATATCCCATCATCATGAGCAAGTTAGGCCTATATTCTGTGTATGATCGTTGTTATAAGAAAAACGCCACCATCATTCATGCCCAAGCTATTATGAAGGCAGATCGATACTTATAGTAGGTTTAATTTAACATTATAATAGTATCAAGTGTGGGGGGTCGTGAATTCATTCAAAACATCCAGTGAATCCCTAGAGGGCAGTAGGCTGCCAACCAACAACACACCATCTATCCTTCCAATACAGAGTTTATCATATCCATTCTTCCTCAGAGATGTTGTTAGCTACAAATGTACCTGTTGATGGAGTTTTTTTAATAGTTAACTAACCCCATTATTTTATCAACATATAGTATAGGAGTCCCTCTCGTGTGTTATTCACTAGATCAACTCTGTCCTGTTCTCTACAAATGCCTTTGAGATAATCAGCTGTGTTAAAAGTGGACAGAAAATCAATCCCGCCTTGCCAAGTTTGGAAATTAGTAACTAAGTTACAAACATAACATTAGCTAGCAAGCACCAACTTCATTGTTATTGTCAACGCTCAAATTAACTTGTAGCTGTTAAACAGTCATTAGCCAGAGACGTTTTCTAAACATTTAGGTGCCGTATGTTTAGTGGTAAATGTTTTAGATGTTAAAACCAAGATACAACTAGTCTGCAGTTAGCTAAAAGCTAATAGTATTTAGCTAACGTTAGTCACTGCTCTAAACACAGCTCAAGCCCTTATGACTAACTTAACTATGTTTAGCATCAACGGCAAAACAAAGCAAAACAATCTGATATAATAGTTACTCAATTCTGTTAACCTTAAAGATCTGCGTTGATTTAACGTTAACTGAAAACCCAAAACAAAACATGTTAGCAAGCTAACAACTATTATGAAAAGACAACGTTGCCATTGTTGTCTGCAATATTTACAGCATTAACAACGTGGCTATTTCATTAAAAACGTCAACGGATGTTAACAGGGATGCTTCAATGTCAGAAAATGTGAGAGATTACTGTTCGGATACCTCCATAATATCCAAATATGTGTACGTGCACTGTATTTTCATCCACCGCTGAAGACTACAATAACAATACCAAGGATTGGTCCGTGATGTCACAAGTAAGCGACCGACATATCTTCCTGTACATACTTGCGTGGATTGATTGAACCTCATCCGAACTGAACTCTGAATGATGTACAGTAGAAGTCCATTCTTGCCCCGAAAAGAGAACGCGCTGCTAGCGTACTGAATTGATCATCACCATCATCTCCCCTCTCCTTGCCTTGGTCTCTTTCCTTATTCTTCAAACAAAGGGCCCACTTTTACATTAAACCAGAAAGGTGGCATTCTTTATTTGGAGGCGCGGCCGAAACCTAGAAACAACAAACAACTAGTAGAAAAGTGCGCCCCTCAGGCTCGTCGTAGCTCAGATCCCCGCCAGGTCGGGTTGCCTACCCAGTGCAAGAGAGTAGCTTTGAACAAAACAACATGCAGGAGCGTGGAGCTTCCACTCTGCAGCAACTGTCTGTAAAGTAGAAATAAAGAGAAAGTAGCCTACAACTGCTAAAAAGAGAAGCTACTTGTTGCTCCAAAGACGGCGAATCATTTTTCACCAAAGAAACTTCTTATGTCACGCCTGCGTTCAGATATTAAACGCAAAAACAAAGAACTGAAAAACACCAGGATGGATGATCTGTTGGAACATCATGACTATGCAACCAGAACCCCAGGTTATTATTGTTATAGATTTTATGGAAATGCAGATTACTATGTGCTTTGTCTTAACTTCTTGGCCTAAAAGTATATCCTAACTGAGTAGCAGTAAGCAGTAGCCATAGCCAGCAACCAAATAATCCAGTCCAAATTCAAATTATTCAGTCAAAAGTAAAATGGAGTTTACCAGTGCAATGAGTGCATACACATGAAGACATTGATAATTTGACCTAAATAAATCAATTTATTCCGCAATAGGCTACCACCCAGGTTCTCCATCCACATCAGCTGTATATCCTCCAGAAGATGTACAACCTCCATCAACCAGGGTGTCCAAGGTGGGCTGTCCTTCAGGCACTGGACACCTGTCCAAAGTACATCAGAGTTTAAGATGTCGCAGGTATGTTACCGCATTAAGACAACTGCTGGAAATGAAAGCCGGTAAAACTGCTTTCATCAAAGTCTGTCAAGAAGTCATTCGCAAAGAGGTACGTTAACCCAGACCAGAGCTGGGCAATACTGACAAAACCAAATATATATTTTTACTGAATACTTTGATGTTGATAATGTGATTCTGAATATTGTTTTCCAGCGTAATAACTTGCTCAGAGACAAGGAGGGACCTTACCGGACATCGCTCACTCCTGAAAGCCTGTCCTCATTTTGCTGGGAGAAGACAAATGCATTAGTTGAGGACAAGGCACCTGTTACTCTTATGTGCCTGCGATCGATGTTCCCACAGGCAAAGAAAATCCAAGGACAACATAAGGTTCAAAATCATGGAGATGAGCAACAGAGGTGTGTTACCATCTCTAAATGACATTCATTAGATTTTTTTATTTGTATATTTATCTACAGTATAAAATTCATTGGTTCACTGTATTGGAAGCCAAAATGGGAACAAAACTCGTGTTTTGAATCTATTTTTGTTGGAATCTAGGAGAATGACTGAAGCGGAAGCTCAACAGCTGGTGGAGAAGAGGATTGGAATGGTCATGTCTGTAGCTCTATTCACCTGTTCCAACAAAGTCAATTTTGTCCAATCTGTGGTTGGTGTTGAGATGTGGAGGCAAGGTTGTCCTGTCAAGATGTTCACCACCATGAAGAGCCTTGGTATCTCCCAGTCCAGTGTGGCGGCAAGAGGAAATCTTGACAGACTCCAGGTTGACCACGATAAAGAGCTTAAGCTGTGGAAAATGGAGGTTGAGGTGATTCTTTGTTTCATTATTGCATTATCTTTTCCTTGTCACCATGACATCATGTATGATCTACTTACTCTTACGGTATGTAATATGTATGAATGATCATTATCACTCGTTTGTCTCCTTCATTCAAGTTGAATAATTATTAAATAAATACAAAATAAATTAAATTAGGAAAATTTGCGAATGACGGAAGAAGAGTTGAGAAAAAAATTCAAACCTGTTCTCAAACATCTGTTTTAGAAAGAACCATCAGCTCCAGGTTATTCTCTCAGTTGGGAACATCTTAAGGTATTATGATTACTTTATCTTCATAATATCTATCATAATATTGGTTTATTATAATTTGTTGAATACATTCTTTCCTATAGCAATCAAATCTCTGTTAACTTAGGTGAGATTACTTTATAAACCCAACTGGGTTTTTTAAATCTCACCTGCACAACCCAAGTCAAATATTGTTTCAAATGTTTTGTTCTTTTAAAAATGTGCAAATAAACAAATCAAATCAAATCAAAATCAAAAATCAAATCAAATGTCTTCTCATAACAGATAGCAGATGAACATGTGGAAGATGGAAACCAGTCCCCGATTTGGACCTTTCGCTTTGCCCATCGGAACCGGATACATTTCAGCCACCTACAGGGGCCTCTGATGAAGGCCGTCGAGGTCGCACCAGCCAGCATCCTCCCGTCCACACAGGTACACATGCTGTAGAAAGAAACACACACCCTGCATGATGATGGCACAAAAATTATTATGATCTGTTCTTTTCATTTACATCAGACATACGAGTCACTGCGGCAGCGCATGCAGATAATTGTGATGCGCATAATCGTTGACAACCTCACAGCCCTCGAAGGATTGAGAAGCAAGGTTGTAAGGCACATTCCCCACGAATACTCCCAGCAGATGAAGGAGAAGAGCACTGTTGTAAGTCAGCATGTATAACTTACTTTACAACTACTGTTACGTCTCTGTAAATACAGCAATGAGCCTGAAGCTTCTTCATAAAGGGACAGTTCAGTGCTGGGTGTGAATGAGCTATTTACTTACTTATTATTTAATGTGCGTCTAATAATCTTCTGGTTTAGAACTAGACGTTATAGAACAAAGTTCAGGGTATGCTGGAAATGATTATGGTTCATTCTCTGGGAAGCACAATCATTAGGGCTCCTCATGGGAGCATGACTGTGCAAGTGGACATTTTTGTCGATAGTGTTGCAAGCGCTAATAATAATAATAATAATACATCTTATTTGTAACGCACTTTATATTTTGAAACAAAATCTCTAAGTGCTACATTAAAATGGCAAATAAATGAAGCAGAAGCAAACAAAACCAACAAAAGATTAATAAAAAGGACTAAAAAGGTACAAAACAGTTAAATCAGAAAATTAAGAACAGTGCACACCTATTATACACAGCTCAAATAAAAAAATTAAAAGCACACAAGAGAGGATTAAGAAGCACCAAAGGCAACCAAAAAGGTCCTTCTAGGCAAATGCCTTATTAAAAAGAACGGTCTTAAGTCCCCTTTTGAAGGCGTCCACTGAATGTGGTGCTCTCAGGTGGTCAGGGGGGGCATTCCACAGCAGAGGAGCAGCTGAGCAAAAAGCCCGGTCCCCCATAGTACGCAGGTTGGTCGTTTTTCCTTTTAGTGAGTTCTTGTGTGCAGAGCGGAGGGAGCGTGTAGAGGTTGGGGGTTCAATAAGTTCTTTGAGGTATGAGGGAGCGTTGCCGTGGATGCATTGGTGGGTGAGGAGGCAGACCTTGTATTCTATCCTGGAGGAGACGGGGAGCCAGTGAAGGGAATGAAGTATGGGTGTGATATGGTCATATTTCCGCACTCTCATCAGGATCCTGGCTGCACTGTTCTGAATAGATGAAAGTCCATGAGTTTCACCAAAATCAGTAGGATTTATCCAACAACAAACTGTATGAATATTGGACCCACCCACCGCCTGACACGGCCGCCCTTAGAGACCTGTCGCAAGCGGGGCTAAAGATAGTGAAATTACCTCCAAAGAACTATGCCTTCCCTAATGTCCCTGTTTGTTTGTTTGTTTGTTTTTACAGGTCAATCTTGGTGCAGTCCCTGAGAACCCAAGCACAATAGAAGCAGTTATCACCATACTGGATGGCCTTATTGACTATGTTCCAACAGTGGATGGGAAACCCAACAAAATATTGTGCTGCGCAGATGGCCTAAGCATCGACAGGATGTGGCCCAGCCGCCAGGCCAGGATGAATGGATCATCGCCTGCATCCAGATTTGAAGGGCTTGTGGAAGCCCCACCAGAATTTCACAGGGAATCGGTTTATTACCAGGTAACCAACTAAGATACGCTTTCATATGTCGACTCCGACGCGCTGCTGTGGAATCAGAGAGCAGCGGGGCAAATGAAACCAAATGGACCCTTACGGGTCCATTTGGTTTCATTTGTATACTGTCATAGTTAAGTGGAGACCTTGACATGGACATTTTAAAGTTTGAGAATGATGAGTTTGACCAAAATGCAGGTTTAAATTGAATTCGGCAATAATCTCTGTATTACCGATTAAACGGGATTTTTTACAAGGCTTCCTCAATTGTATCACGATATATACGATACCTCTGAAAAGGCATATCGTGGAGACATTGTATGGTCTCAGCGATAATTATCACCATATCGCCCACCCCTAATTGCATTCATTGATTATCTCTTTTATCATAGGACATGATGAAACTGCTGTTCGGTGAGAAGAGTATCAGCTCTTGGGGATCGCTGTACCACATGAAAATATGGTTTTCACGCAATCATTTGGCACTTCTTGAAAATGTCAAAGACGAGTTCCAGCATGTCTGGGATTTGGATTTCATCACGGTAATGTCAGGAAATGTGCATTGCTTTTATCTTGCTCAAATTAATGTTTCATGAGTTTTCCGCAACATACATCACCTAACCAAAAACTAATTTACCCCCCCCCCCCCCCCCCCACAAAGTTTGTGGTTTCAGCTTACGTCACTTTATACGCTGCTACAGAGTGCAACCTTGACACTGTCGATCAGAAGCCTTCAGACATCCCTACAGACGCTGAGGCCCAAATGGAGTGGCTAAGTGGACTCGCACAGAGACTGGTGGACTTGGTGTGGATGCCACCTACTCAAGAAGACATCAAAATTGCTGCTGCTGCTGCAAATGATGGGACCGGGAGCAGTATAGCCCCTTACTGTTCTTGTGGAGAAGGTAGGCACATAAGAGGATGCATTTAATTATATTTAAAAAAAAATACACCTAGACTATTTTCATTAACATAATTGAAATCACAGAAAGAAGAATGTCTCAGGCGCTGTACAGACATTTGCGTGAAACATCTTCTCCGTATCTGATGAGAATGGCCACTGGGGGCGCCGTACTAATGCATTGTCAATGGAAGGTTGTTTGGTGTTTTGTCGTTGCCGTGTCTCTTGGCCAAAAGACAGGCTGCGGTTGAGCTAGAGGCACGGCAACGACAAAAAACCAAACAACCTTCCATTGACAATGCATTAGTACGGCGCCCCCAGTGGCCATTCTCATACGATAAGGAGAAGATGTTTCACGCAGCTGTGTGAGTCCAGCCTTAGTAAATTCGTAATATCAAACGATTGCTTTGCAAAAGTCCAATCTGGATTTCACTCAAAAAAAATCCATCAGACAACTACAACTCATTCAGAACTAGAAAGATGTAATATTGCTCAGTCAAGTGTGGTTGCTCAAGTCACAAGGAATCCACTGGGAAATGAATTCCATACTATTTATATAATATATTGTGATGTCAAGTGTCTTTTCTGTTGTGCAGAGAACATTACTTAGAAAGTTTACAAAACACAGGTTCACTTTGCTGGGAAAATATTCTCGTACTGAATACAATAGCGTTGCCTATGGTAACCACACTAAGGAAGTGTCTGCCCTTCTCTGCAGTGGCTTTTAGTGACTTGCAAAATGTATTTTAAAATATTGATAATTGCCTTTGCATCACTCAGTGGATTAGGGCATAAATACATCTCTGACTTGCCTCCACCCTTTTAACCCTATGTATTCAAGCTATTCAAAATGGATATAATCATGATTTATTTTTTAACATAAATGTGAAAAAAGAAAAAAAAAAACATTTTATTTTTATCAAGCAATAATTTCACTGACCCCCTGCAGTACCTAGATAGATAGATAGATAGATACCTTTATTATCCCAAGACCCCCTAGGGGTCGCGGACCCCCTGTTGAAGACCCCTGCCTTAGGCAACTTGCCTTGCCATATATGTCATCGTGTGTCTATTTCATTATAGAACCACCAGGTGAAACGTTGCTGCAGTGTTCCAGCAACCTTTGTGGGGGTGTCTGGTACCATGAAGAATGTGCCGAGGTGGAGACACCTGGTTTGACACCTGGTTTCTGTAGCCCAGAATGCCAAGCAAATGGCACCTACATATACTGTTACTGTAAAGAGAAGCGAGAGGGACAGATGGTACAATGTGCACTCATGGACAAGTGCAAAAGACATGAGTGGTACCACAAGGACTGCCTGAGTCTGTCAGAACAATCCAGTGCTGAGCAATGTAAGAATTCACTCATGAACACATCAAAATCATCATGTTACGTTACTAACCTGTGGTCTTGTAGTCCAGCACTTGGACTCAATTACGACCCCACGTGTCTTGCCAAACCACTTATGGCCCTCAGGCGTTGAAGCAGGAGCCGGGACTAGTCATATTAACTTGTTAACTCTGACTAGACTTTGACTGACTTGACCATAAATGTGACTTTGGAGAGTTGTGAATTAGGGATACTTAAGATTGACTAAGACTTATTGTATTTACTGTAGGCCTAAGTGACTTGAAACCAATGAACACTAACATACTAGTAATAATACACATACCGGTACATAGTAATAATAGAAATAAAAATATATAAACATAAAGCTGATCATGGTTCAAATACGTCACAAGCTGCTTTACTGCATGTGACCGAACTGGTGAAAACAGAATGAAATACGTATTATTTGGTTTAATAAATGTTCTTTTCCTATTACAGCTACATGGTACTGCTCAGAGGCATGCACCATGGCGCCCGGTGCAGATGACCATGTGCTCAACTACACAAAGGCACTTGTGTGGGAGGGGCTTTATAACATGGCAAGACGAGATGCTGTCAGAGAGGGTGATGGAGAAGCCATGACAGACTTCTGTAAAATGGACATGGTTCTGTTCTGGGCTAGAAAACACATCAAGGATTTCACCATCTGCCATCGAATGCTGACTGGTAGGAAGTTAGAAAATGTAATTTGTTGCTATGGGCATTCTGTCACTGTAATACCAATGGCATGCTAACAAGTTCAACTTGTATGAATAGGGATTGAAGGATTCTACCCAGAGAGTGTAAGACAAGACCTGAAGTGGAACCGCGTGGCAAATCTTCAAGGGACGCCTGGAGGCAACATCGGCTTGGACTTAGTGAATGAATTCATGAACGATGAATTCAAAGGTCTGTCCCATTAACATTTACTACATTATTTAACTGTTCATGTAAGTGTTATTGAGTGACAACTTTAACATAGTTCTCATACTTTCGTTTTACTAGGACCTTGTCTAATGCTCTCCCATCTGAGATGATTTTATTGTAACAGAATTCCACAATTGTCTTTGTGCTAGTCATGAAAAAGAATGTAGTAGAAAGAAATTCCATAATTTCACTGGGGCCTTGTGATGTTCAGATACAGTAAGGGCCTCTGGAGGTTGAGACCCTTCCTTGACAAGCTCTGTTATACACTGTTCTGATATTTGTAGACTCCTTGCCAAGAGGCAGCTATACCAGTGAACACGTGAAGTGCTGTTCTAAGATGGCAGGAGCACGGGGAGATGAAGTGGATCGGCTTCTCACAAGCCCAGGAACTGGCCGTACCCTCACAACGTCTCTGTCATCATCCTCCTCCTTCAAGAGAGCAATACGAGCTGACATTGCTGAGTTTGTTGTCTCTTTTAAGGAGGAGCATCTCTTCAGGTACATCCCTGGGAGAGCACATCAGGGCTTTGAGAACTTTACGTACCAGCAGAAAATCCAAGCCCCCAAGAAGATGGGGGAGATGATGAGGAATCTGGCAGAGGACATGGACGATTATGAAGATCTGAAAGATTGTGAGTAGTGAGTACCACTATTTACATTACATTCATGGTTAGGGAATGTTTTAATACTTGAAATGTAGTAGAACCCATACAGATAATGTAAACTCAATGTGTTTGGGCTTCATGCTCCCCAGATGATGGCCCTATTTTGGTGAACTAATTCCTCAGTGTATCTACAGTACTAGTGTGGGCTATAAAATGCCTTGGTGACTCTGATCCCAATCTGGGGGGAGAAAAAAAAAAAAGTTTTCCCTTTGTGAGGGATTGATAGATGAGGGATGATAGATTGTCCTGCTTGCCATTTTTTTAAATGAATATTCTTTATTTGGTTGGTTGGTTTGATTTTGTCATTTTGTTTTCATATTAGTACATTGTCAAATGCAATGGAATTCATCCACAGCTAAAAGGCCTCTTTTGTACCCTTTACGTTTGACCCAGGATAACCATGCATCAATGAGGACACTCGGAAAGTAATAGAAGTGTGACCTCTCCTGCTGGAGAGGATGGATGGAGGAGGGAAGGATGCCGGACAATATTTACACTATTGACAATTTTCTGATGGCAATGTTGTATGTTAGCCTATGTTATATTTTGTGATTTAAGTTGTGCATACCTTTTTTCATAAAGAATGTGAGCTTGATATTTTTCAGAAACAAAACGTAGTAATTCAGCTTACATTCTGGTTGCATAATAAATAAAAAGTAATTCAAACTTAATTGTGTGAGGCTATATTATCTATCTATTAAATATCATGCACATAAAGCATGGAATATTTTTTCTTGACATTTACCGAAATAATTGTAAATTCTCTCCTAACATAAATGAATGTGAGAGAAGGGGGAGATGTGAATAAGGTAAATAAATACCCACTATTCTTTTGGCTGGGTCACTCCATATCCAAATGAGATTCCAAGATTATATATAGTGTGTACCCCATTTTCTTCTTATTATATATATTTTTTTTTCTTTTTTCTGGAGTGACATTGGTTCAGGAATCGAACAAGGGTAGGCTACCCATGTATGCACCTGCTTGGCCATCGGCACCCCATGTACCCAAACTTTGTGTGTGTCCATCTATCTGCCCATCCCTTCACAAATAATCTCATAAACCACTTGTGCTTGATGCCAGTAGGGAAAGGAAGTAGGTCTACATCCCTGAATATGTGTTACTTACATATTTGTCGCTGGGTATTATTTTGTGTCTTTTATTGTGTGGGGGGAAAAGGAAAGGGCAATATACTGTATATCATCAACAATGGAAAATACAAGTTTAAGATTGAAATAGCGATAAATTCTCTAATTCCAATGACCCCATATAAGATAGAAATGTGTAAATCATCAGCAGTTGCCCAGCAACTACCTAGCCAATCACACTGCGACGGTCCCTCCAAGTTATGGGATCTGTATTCATTCTACCTTCTCAGGAAAGCCTGGTGAGGCGAGGTTACCTTTGAGGCACAAAAGGTAAACACGCACGAATATGATTGCAGTCAATCGGGTGTCGCCCTCTCGTGGCCGATAGCAAGTACTACACTGAAAGTGCAACCCGACTGGATGCGGTGACCACTGCCATTGGTAACAGTAGATACACAAATGAAAATGCCAGATGCTGCGGCTCGCTGGGTACGTGCGCTGCTTTTTACAGTAGTTTTACGTGCCGGAATCGCAGCAGAGGTGTCCTTGTGGAATGTCGAGATCAATGCGGTGAGTGTTGCGCTGTCGTTCCGTGTCCTGTTTAAGGTTTCCTCTCGGGGAATTACCCATAGCAAGTGCTAGCTAGTGTTGCTACCAAGGAAGACTGTGTAGGAATCTGGATCCAACCTCTTGTTGAAGAGCACCTGTCAATCATATGACACATTGTGGTTGTCACTTTATGTCAGTGGTTCTTCTCAAACTTTTTCATGTCAAAGACCCCCAAATTGACACTTACTAGCCCCGCGGAACCCCATTTTAAATGATACACCAGGGACCCACCCCCACCCTAACCCTCAATCAATTTAATTTCAAGACATGCATTAGGGCGAAGGACCCCTAATTAATGGCACTTCTATCTCTGGGACCCCAATTTATAATGTCAAATCAATGTCCATTTTAACTCTGGGAGTGTACAAAATAAATGGAACCAAATTGTCTCTTTAGGGTCCGTCTGGTTCTATTTTGTACACTAACATACCCTTAAAGGATCCATTTGGTCCCTATCATTTAGCTGGGGACCCCCCAGAACTCCCTCAATGACCCCTGGGGGTCCCCGGACCCCACTTTGAGAAGCAATGTTTTGGTCCCACACTTAAGAGGTGTTTAAATACAGTACATTTAATGGCATTGGGAAATCAATGTGGAGAAGTGACACCGTCATCCATCTGTGAATGCACACCCTAGGCGGCTGCATGGGACTTGAAACCCAAACAATAGCTTATTGATTTATTTTTTGTCCTGTTGCATTTCCAGACACAATATGCTGTGTTCCGCAAGACGCTGTACGCCAACACCACTATATTCATGAAGTGTAAGTACTAGGGTGACTTGACAGTTTGTCAAATACATATAGGCTAAAGCATCTTTGATTGTCAAGCATTTTATTTTGACTTATTTCTTGAAACATGTTGTTGAAAGAAGTGGCAGATCTTCAAGCTCACCAAGCATTGCATTGTTATGGTCTTGTAGATCTGTAGGTGCTCGATTCAGTCTGTCTATATTTCAATTTGCCAAAGTATAAAATAGGGATTACGTGGTTAAGGGATGTCTGGTTGCTCGGTCGTCGGCCATTATAAGTGTTATCATGTGTTTTCATGTGATGTACTCAAATCCAGGTCATAAGCATTTGCATTTCTACCACACTGCATTGCCTTGAAGTTGCGCTACCTGCTCTTACCTGGCATTCTTCACTCTCTTTTCTGATCAATAATGTACAAAGTCCCCCACAGTCCACAGACACACATGACGTAGTCTATACATGATTCATGTACACCTGCCACAAATATAGCTTTTCAAAATAATACATACCACACCTGTTTGAATAGTATGTGTTTGAATATGCATGCACAAGATGAGTACTGCATGGAGACCATTCAGATAGTATCAGGCTTGGAAGTAACGCCTCAGTTCCCGAGGCTAGGCTTGAAGTAACCTTCCCTTGTTTATCTAATCTCTCTGTTTGGTCATGTTTGACAAGTACTATAGGAATATTGTGTGGTTAAACCCCACCCATCTAGTTCCTGTTGGAAAACTCTGTTTGACATAGGCTGATCCTCGTATAACAATGTTGCATCAGCATGACAGGGGAAATTGTCACTGGTGTATTTCAAGCAATAGCCTTTAACTTAAGTGACCCTCCAGTCTGTGATTGTAGTAATATATCATTTTCGATGCTATTTTAAAACAAAAGTCTAAATATTTTTGTTGTTAATTTTACAAATAGCTGAGTGAATACAGCGGAATTGCAGCTCAAGGAACTGAGCTGACGGCTTAAACTAGGGGTCTTCAATGTTTTCAGGCCAAGGACCCCCTTAGTTGAGAGAGAGATGAAGCAGGGACCCCCACAACCTTCTCATAGATTCCATACAGTTTCATCGTGACGGCACAATCATCGGTGCATTTTGGATTCATGTCAACTTGTGTTTTCAGACATTTAACCACTTAAACCGTCAATACTTAATAAACGTGACCTTTCACTCTGTACTTAGTCTGCTTTTTTCCCCTCTACACCAAAAATAGCCGATCTACAAGCTCAAGCGTGAGGCGTTGTGAGCTTGTAGATCTGCTATTTTTGGCTTAAGTTCTCAGAATATGGACACTAGGGTTCAAGCGGTTCATTTAAAAAAAAAAGGAGAAAAATGTTTATATCACACAAAGACTTGGAGGACCCCCTGTAGTAACTCTAAGGACCCCCTAGGGGTCCCGGACCCCCTGTTGAAGACCCCTGGCTTAAACATTTGATTAAATGTCAGCTTGAGTAATACCTCTGGTAAAATTCACATTGGATAGCATAATTTACGACTGTGTCCCTGCTCCCTGGCTACGTTCCAAAATCAGCATGGATCGGCCAAATGCGTCACACTTTGCATGGGCACAGTGTCTCTTTATCCAAAACTTGCCCATGGAGCAAAGCTTAAGAAACACACATGTCTGCCACCATTAGCTTTAATATAGGGGCGCGACGTTGGTGTAGTGGTTAGTGCATATGCCCTTCATACGGAAGGTGAGTGGTTCAAACCCTGCCTAAGCCGACGTCAGCAAGGGGAGAAGACGACAGTCAGCCCCATGGCCTCCCCTAAGTAACAAGAAATCTTGTGAAATAAAATGTTGTCAACCAATCATCAAGGATGATGATACACGAAAGAAGAGCTTTAATATAGGCGAGTACATGAATATGTCTTGTCTTCTAATCCTAAACAGTGCTCTCTCATCCAATGAGCTACTCAGCATCCTGTCTCATTTTAGAATTCTAGAAAGCACCCCCACCTATGGGAAAATGTCTTATCTTAGAAATACCTCTTTGTTTATCAGAACATTCTATGTACTCCTATGTTACTCATTGTTTTCTAGCTTGTTAACATAATGTACACTGTTGATGAATACATGAATAGGATGGGTGATGTCAGACTCGGAGGCAAAAGAGTTTTTAACTGGGCATGTTTTAGACCTGCCACCCAAACTTATTATTTACCCACTGTCTTGTGTTTCACTGTTTGGGCGCTTCCTAAGATATCAGTTGTCCCTCACATTCCACCCCTACTTAATATGTCAGAATTTTCTCCAGTGTTATTAAAAAAAAAAAAAAAAAACCTTTGACCATATCTTATTTAGTGCTTCTCTATCTTTTCATTAACATTCCTGAGGGACTAAAGAGTATTTGTTGTTGACTAGGTTTTGTGCTACTTACTCCGATCTTGCACATTGTAAGTCGCATATCAGAGTTGAATGCCAAAGTTGTAATTGTTGTAAATGGTATTGATTGGTGAAGTGAATTATATTATTATATTCATTATATTGTTTAGTGTTGATTGCTAAGTATGTGTTGCTAATAAGTGAGAGTTCAGAACATGGCCCTTAGACACAGCTGCTGATAAACCTAGGATGAGGGAGGATAGGTAAGGATCGAGGTCATAGCTGCCACATAGTGGCCCCTTTGTTTTATTGCTGTGTGAAAGAGATAATGTTCTTGGCTTTTAACTAGCTCTGTAGAGAAGAATGTGTGATTAATGTTTTGTTATAGCAAATTATGAATGGAATTATTATGAGAGGGCAAGTCTGTCTATCTTTGTGCCTTGCTGAAACAACATGTCTGATGTCTGGTATGAATGTTACAGCGCTGTAAATTCATCTTTCTTTACCATTTTATATTGCATCCGAGTCAAAGTGAGCTGATCTTTTGAGAGTTTCAATTTCGCTAGACTTTTAGACATGGAGCCCATAAATGAAGTAAGGATTTCCACATCATTGGGCATTGGTTATTTGACCTTTGCACCCTGTGATTTTGGTTGCTTGCATGTTTCTCAATGTTTGGCCGCATAGTACTTTGTATATTTCGATCCTGGGTGGTCATCGTGGCTTCATATAGAATTTATGAAAGCACAGTTATTTTGACTTGATTCAAGTGCCTTATTCTCCTTTCATAGATCCTCTTCATCGATCCATCATTGATAACAATTTGTTATATTGTAATAGGTTGTGCTTGGTTGCCTGCTAACAACGTGTCATTTTGTGGATGCTTTAATTCTGTGCTCGATTCACTGAGATATGCAGAATCATTTAGGATGATGTGCTTCAGAATTTACAGTAACTTAGAAAATTCATTATATTCCATATTGTATAGGCAAAATCCTCAATTTATCCATTTGTAAAATAACACTGTGTGTTTTACAATTTACAGTGTATTGTCTTGATGTTTTATCCTTCATGGATCTCCCTTACCCACTGAATATAAATCATGTGACTCAGTCCAGGGTGATCTGGCCTCGTGTGATGGGAACCTGTCCATTAACATCAGCTGGTATCTACGTTCCTCTGTCTGCTACAATGAGGTCTTTAACACGCCTGTGAGTACACACTTCAAACTGATTTGTCATGAACGCAAATAATACACACCATAATTAATTTACATTTCAGGTATTATTTATTTGTTCCCCCTCTGCAGGACAACAAAGCCATGAGCATGTTTGGACTGGAACACATGTTGAGAGATGGCTGGAGTGGTTACTACAGCCAGGGCTATATGTTCTTTGACAACTGCTCCTCTCTCTTCTTACCCAAGGTATGATGGTTTGACATCTAGTAGTAAATACTTCAATTTCAACCTTGAGGATGGAAATGTATATTTGAAAGGAAAGATATTGCAGTGAGATTGTCACTCATATTTAACTTTAACTAATATATAACTTTTAATTTATCCATATCCATTTATTTAGATGTTCTATTACAGTACAAAAAGCATATTTCTGATGTATATATATTCCACTTCTCCTGTCTTTCCTCTATCAGGTGTACTACACAGAGTTCAATCCGTACCAACCGCTCTCCAGCCCAGAGGTCAGTCCTTGTCTTGCTGATACATGATTAATGTTAACAGCCATTTACATACAGGAAACATGGTTTAATCCAGTGATGATGTAGGGCCTACATGGGCAACTGGCGGCCCGGGGGCCACATGCGGCCCCCACCTTCACTTAATGCGGCCCACAGGTTAATACCGGAATACTACTGTATAATATATTACTGATTTCAGCTGTTACAATTCCAAACATGACCTGCTTTAATTCCGTCAATCTATATTAGTAGCTTAACGACCAGTATAGTAGTATTAAAATGTATTTTTTTATGTCCAATGTATTTGTATTTAGGTTCATAAAGTTAACATGAGTATATAACTAAATGCGTTTCAAAATGTTACATGTCAGGATTCCAATTAAAAAATAGCTTAAAAATAGCAAAACGCATCGTGCTGCGATGCGTTTTGAGCTTGTAGATTGGCTATTTTTGCTTCTTTTGTATGAGATACTAGAATGACAAAGTAGGACGTAGCAATATGCAATGTGGCCCTCTGGAGTGAAGGTGGAAATATAGTGGCCCTCGCCATCATCAAAGTTGCCCACCCCTGATGTAGGGGTTAAGAACCACTCTCTCTGAACAAACATTTTCTTCCTGCTGACCCTGGAACGAATGTGCCCTCTGCTCTCTCCCTTTGTCTCAGTCCTATTGTCTGTCTGGATAAAGATAATCTCATGACTAGATTTAAAACTGTAATCCGCTACCCGATGTAGAGGTAGTACTTGTCAACCAGTTGGTGACTCCAGGGTCTAACATCTTCAATGGAAGAGTAGGAAGACCACCTCCAACCTAGCACTGCAGATGTACTAGCTATATTATATTAACGTGTATTAAATAAATATTGTTATTAATTAAAATAACATTCCAGATTGTAGCTTTAATCCATGCTTCACCAAGCTAGTTGTGTCTGAAGCACAGCAATTCACGAAACCAAAAAGCATTATCTTTTGCCCTGTATTGTACATTCACATGCCCTTTTTTTCTTTAGAGTGACCCATCAAACCAGACCTTTACTTGGCCAGACAAGCCGGTAAGACAATAACAATGTTCTATGTTATGACTAAACAGTTTATCTGTCTCTGAATAAATGTTACGAAAAAGACATGACATCCTGACTTGAACCTTTTTTTAATATAATATAGGCCTGCAGAAAATGTTTTTTGCAGGTAGCCAAACATTATTCAAAAGTATTTAGTACATTTTGGCACTTTACAGGATGGTAGAATATGTTTATTTTAGTGTGGAAATACTGTACATGAAAATGACAGTCACAGGTTAGATAGATTATTACTATTAGCTGCTGGGTTGAGCAGAGATAATGTTCCTGCCCACCACTTCGGAGACTATTAGTTTGAGTCCTCTGCGGTACATCTGACTTGGCTGTGCAAGTGTGCATGCCATCGAACATGGCCACTGGCTTCCCCAAGGTGGGAAGCCAGGTGGGGAGGGTGATCTCTGTCACTGCACTAGACTCCTACAGGGTGGTTGGGTGCCTCTTCAGTAGGGAGCTGAACTGGGAGGAATTGAGTGTTCCTCCATACATGTTATGTCCTCCCAGTGAAACTCCTCACTGTTGGGTGAAAAGAAGCAGATTAGTGCCATCACATGTGTTTGGGATGACACATGCTTGCCTACGATCCTCCCAGTAGGGGTCAGCAGTTACAAGGGACTACAGTACAAGGAAAAGTGTGAATTGACTGAAAGATTAAATTGGGAGAAAAAGGGAGTTGAATATATTATATTTTTTACTAGGATGGATGCACCTATGAGCACACTCCATTATAACCAAAAGGTTAATTTACACATAAACAATATCTATTTTGTCTTCTATTTGTTTGTTTATGTTGTAGAACATGATGATTCGATGAAGTATAAAATTAATTAAGCTCATCTCTCTTGCAGGACATCGGTGCGGTGGCAAAGTCATGGGAAGACAGTCCGTATCTCTTCATAGTGAAGGTGCAGCCTTTGTTCCGTGGGGAAGATGACATCCCAGAGGTCCCCA
The DNA here is from genome assembly GCF_963921795.1 of Nannobrachium achirus. Classification (NCBI taxonomy): domain Eukaryota; kingdom Metazoa; phylum Chordata; class Actinopteri; order Myctophiformes; family Myctophidae; genus Nannobrachium; species Nannobrachium achirus. The sequence goes on along the minus strand of NC_137827.1, from coordinate 37,468,136 downwards.
ACTTCGCTTTCACAAGTGAGAAGCACTGCCTTCGCCATATTTGTATAGCAGATAAAATTGTTGACGCATTTACTACATGGGAGAGAGGATTGTATTTTACATGACCCCAACACCTCAAGTGTATAAGTATAATAACCCATTTAGGCCTACAATTATTAAATGCTTTAACTACTGAAAAAAAGCAGATATACAAGCTCACGGTGCCGCGCTGCAAGCTTGTAGATCTGCTATTTTTGAAAAGTCGTGAAAATGTGTGCAAATTTCTCAATATATATTTTTCAAAGCAGACTTTTGTAACTCGAATCTCTGCTTCTGGGGGGTCCCTTGAACAACATATTTTGAGATGGGGGTCTGCGGCCGAATAAATGTAATTTTGGGGGTCCTTGACATGAAAAGGTTTGAGATCGGCTGATTTAGAGGAAGGATTTAGAAGTCGGGTCAAAGATATTCAAAGACTTGCACACATTTTCATGATTTTTCAAAAATAGCAGATCTACAAGCTCGCAGCGCGGCACTCGGTGCCGCGCTGTGAGCTTGTATATCTGCTATTTTTCAATAGTTAAAGCATAAAATAATGGTTAAAGTGGTTCAAATCTAACGCGACTCGGGCGCGTTCCAGGTATTTGAGTGATAAACATAAGATAAAATAAACACGTGAGCGATTGCCAATTGAAATAACCTCTTTATATGTGGCCTATTTATTGATCCACAATATACTGTACAGTATTTTCCGGTATATCAAATTTATTCTATGTACTTGCATGATGAGGACACTTATTTGTTGTCATAGTAGCCTTGTATGAATTTAACTAGCAGACATCACCTCTGTAATTTAATTAGTTAATTAATTAATCTATTAGCCACTGTTATCCGATCATTCTCTTTCAACTGCTTCAGACAGAACATCTGACAGTAGCCTATGCACCTACAGTAGGCTACTTAGCAGGTCACACAGGTCGGTCATTCCTATGTAATTCACTCTGCTGACACTAAGTGTCGGCAGCTTTTGTAAGCAACGTGCGGAAACTGTGAATAGTTGCTTTTGATCGATACGCGAGGTAGACGCATGCTGGTGCATGTCTGTGTACGTGCGCGAGCCGAGCACCTTCAGAGCTTTTGCCCCACCGGCAGTACACCCCTGGTCACAGACAATGGTTTCCATGCACAATACTAAGAGTATTAATGTGTTGGTTTTGTGTCTTTGTAGTGAAAGTGGACATGAAGGGACCTAATGACTACTCCTCCCCCGCAGACTGGCCCTTGATGATGGTGCGTTGAACTTTCTCAAATATTGATAATTGTTTACATTTTAGATGGTGTGCTCTGAATCTGTAATGCAGGAGTTCCCTACTCCAGTGGTTTTCAACCCTTTTCACATCAAGGTCCATTATTTATTCGGCATCTGAGCCACAGACCACTATTTTTTTAGATTTTAGATTTAGCCTCTCAGACCCAAAACGTAAGATTGTGTTGTACAATAAAATTCCTCGCTGTATTGATGTTGTTATGAGAGATAATAGGCAAACGTTGATCAAAATACAAATTCTTCTACATTCTCTAATTGTGTAGACTTTTTGTACATTTAGTAATACAGATGTTTGACAATAATTTAACTCTTGGGAGTGTAAAATGAAACCAAATGGACCTACAGGTCCAGTTACCGACTCTCCATCATTTAGTTGGAGACCACCTGGAACCCGCTCAAGGACCACTGGTGGTCCCCGGACCACTGGTTGAAAACCCCTGCCCTACTCCATTTAAGACACAACCTGAGGTTTGAGCATTTATTCTGTCTTCATGTTCCACAGTTTTTCATGGCGATGTGCATTGTGTATGTGCTTTTCGGGGCTCTCTGGCTCTTCTGGTCTGCCTGCTATTGGAGGGATTTGTTGCGGATCCAGTTCTGGATTGGTGCTGTCATTATCCTTGGGATGCTGGAGAAAGCAGTGTTCTACTCTGTGTACCAAAGCATCCGCTACAAAGGAGAATATGGTCTGTCACACTTCTAAATACTGAATGCAATAGTAATAGTAACAGTATATAATGGTATAATCTCAATATTGGGTAATTTCTCAGCATTTCAATACCACTGAAGACTATGTCATATAAAATAGACATACTGTAGCTCACATTGTGTGAGCTCTAAATACGTCTGACAGTAGGGCCTACACACAGCACATTTTCATTTACTGTACTGTATATGTCAGCAGTCATTTGATAAGATAAGGTAAAAAACTAAATCTGAAATCATATTGACAACAGCAGAAAGAATGAAACACAGGAGAACCAAACCAAGCTAAATTAACTTTGTCGTTATATGATTAATCCTTTTTTATTTTTTATTTTCTTGTATTTCTCCCTCCACAGTTCAAGGTGCTGTGATCTTTGCGGAGCTGCTCTCTGCTCTGAAGAGGTCGCTAGCTCGAATCCTGGTGCTCATAGTCAGTCTCGGCTACGGCATTGTCAAGTGAGTCAACTTTAAAATACAGCAGACTCTTCTCACATTGGGGGAAAACTTTATTTATATTTATCCTTAAAGTGATACTGTGTAATATTCATTTTAGTTGTCTCTTTTTTTGGTGACACCTCTTGTAACTCTGTTGTCATTAAAGGGGAAGACCACCCATTTTCAATATTGAACTGTGTCATTAATATACCTTAGAGGAGTTGTGTGGAAATAGAAAAAAAGTTTCCCCTCCCCCCTTCTGTGTTGCCTAGAACTGGAGGATTGATTTTGGGGTTTGTATTGTAAAGTACAACTTGATGACATCACACATTGTACTTTACAATAGAGACACACACACACACACACACACACACACACACACAAGGTTATTGTGGAAAATATTAAATAAACTTTACTTTTGTTTAATTGAAAACATTTTACAGTATTTATTTAAATGTATTATAAGTCTACCAAGGGAAATAAAGACAGAGCTAGAATACTTACAAGCCTAAACCCTAAAACTCTGTGTTACTGAAAAGGTGGGATTTCCTTTAACCTCCACTACTTTTAGTGACCTGAACCGGATGATTAATAGGACTAGGCAATTAGACGAAAATATATCGATAATAACGGCCTAATGATTTACCACTTTTGGCATCTTCTGCTCTTCCAGGCCCAGGTTAGGTACTACGGTACATCGGTTAGCAGCTGTGGGACTCCTCTACCTGCTCTTCTCCTCTGTGGAAGGTGTACTGAGGGTCACAGGTGTAAGTATCCATTATTTTGTTCACAGAAACTACCGGTGACTCTGATTTAAACATCAATTACATTATTTTTGTTGAGTAATAACACATGACATGAAACCTAAAGCATTTATTCTGATAGTGGATCAGATGACACAGAGCGATCGCAAGGGACGCTTGTGTTTCACGTTCACCTTAACGTAAATAATTATATTAATGAATAAAACATTTGAGTGTGAGAGTGTGCACCCGAGTGCGAGCATGCACGTATGTGTGTTTGTGGCCTTTTCTATTGCAATGAACCACACTCCCCATTTCTTTCCTGGGGCTTACCATCCATCCCTAGGTTACACCATGTTATGCAAGGATGAATGCCTACTGAATGCCCTCCAATCTGCCTGCAGTACAATGTCCGTAGCTATGGCAATAACAAAATGTCATCACTGTAGACCAGGGTTCCCCAATAGGCGGCCCACGGGCCATTTGCGGCCCGCGGAGGGCTACTGTCTGGCCCCCACAAACCCCAGTAATAATGGTGGTATAAGAGCAGCAACAACACTAGTATATCGTTGTTGTCGGGTGGAAACCTTGTATCTCCAAATTTGTATGTTCTTTCGCTAAGTAAAGCCCTGCTTCATCATACAAGGCTGTCGCACAAAAGTAGTGAAAACAGCAGATTTACAAGCACACAACACCTCGCATCGCGAGGCGTTGTGTGCTTGTAGGTCGGCTGTTTTCACTAGTTTAAATCATTTTTAAAATGATAAATGCAAAACAAATGGTTTTGGACATACAAGATTTTCACCCGACAACGACGATATCTAAACTGTCGCTGGAGTAGTGGGAACGCCACCGTCGCCCCCTGCAATGTTGTGGCCCTTGGCTTGTTACCCTAGACATAATTCGGCCCTTGGTGAAAACTAATTGGGGAACCCTGCTGTAGACCTACTGGTGACTGCCACAAGTCCTGAAAGGTCTTACTCCTGAGTTAATAGTTTGAGTGTCCTCTGTGCTGTGAGCTCAGAGGACACACAGGATTTTGTGCAGAACAGTTTTTATGGTCAACTACTCCATTTAAATGTTGCTCTTTCTCTCTGTCTCTCTCTCTATGTCTCTGTCTGTCTGTTTCTCTCTCTGTCTCTTTCTCTCTCCCATCCAGGGATTCTATGGCACGGTTGCCTTGGTGGCTAATCTTAGCCTGTCTCTCATTGATTCCTGTGTGATGTGGTGGATATCCTTCTTCACAGCAGTCAGGAGGGATGGATAACTTCAAAGTCCTGGGTTCAAATCTGGAAATCTGGCTCATGGACCTTTGTTGTGTTATCCTACCTTTCACTGTACTGTTTAGATATCTACCTTCATTGTCCTCTCTAAACAAAGCAGAGATTCTGGCGTCCCTATTTTGGCCTTGTCATTATAGGGTGAAAATATCAAAACACGATACAAAAAAGAAGATGATCTACAATAGCTTGCAGATTGACTATATATTTTTATTTTATAGGACTTTAGCTGTTAACCCATTATGGATGGGTACACATTTGTGTGTATTACACCATCTGGCCGGGAACACATTTTTGTGTATTACAGTACATGTACGTAATTTTTTTTTTAAAGAAAAAACAAAGAAAAACATCTGAAATGTTTCTATGAAAAGCCAAAGGTGTAAGCTATCAAATAGTTTTTGGAATTTTGTTTCTAGCTGCTACAGATGCTGAGTAATACATTTTCCAGTAAAACAGTTGGTAATTTTCAAATCGTAATTAGGCCTAAATACAAGCCATGAAATATGTCCATGTTTGAGTAAATGTATTGCCTTTTCATGTAAAGTATTTCCGTTTTCCTTAACTTGTGTCCACATTTTCATCAGTCTATCCCAGACTATTAGACTCCTGAAGCTCCGCAGGAATGTAGTGAAACTCTCTTTGTATCAGCACTTCACCAACACGCTCATCTTTTCTGTTGTGGGTGAGTTGTTTTGGATCAGAAACAGCTGCTCCTCTCTGTCCTCCAGATGATTGGACATGAATCGCCATGCATGTAGATTACACGATTACAAATACTTTGTACTAGTTATTCTCAACATTTTTTATTTTAAGGACCACCATTTGATTCTATTTTCATCTCTGGGATTCCGATCGACACTCTGAGTTCATTTAATTCTGAGAGTGTACAAATGAATTACATTTGGTTCCTAACTATCAATTTATTCTCCTGGTACCCCTCAAGGACCCCTGGCGGTCCCTGGACCCCATATTGAGAACCAGTGCTTTATACAGTACTTGGAATACTTAATATATGCCAAGAGAATAAATACTGTTTCAGCCCAAAGTCATGAGAAGAATGCAGTTGTCAATATTCCATTTCTGATATAACTATATCATAGCTGTCGGATGAAAACCTTGTTCAAAGCTGTTATTTTTCAGGAAACGGAGAAGAAAAAAACTTTTGGCTTGTATTTTTGCTACTTTTGTCAGACATTAGTATGATGAAATAGGGCATTAATTTATGAAAAAAACGTAAAAAGTTTAAATATATATAGTGATACGAAGTTTTTGCCCGACAGCGTTGATATAATGGCATTTGGATTATGACTTGTCCGCTGACCTTTTTCGACTCAATCATCTGTTCTGGGCAGCCTACTGGTCATTCCTGTTTTACCACAATCCGTGACCATGGTTATGACATTGACCTTTTTGGTCCAGAAGTTAACAACCTATTTTGGGTATCCATTGTGACCAGTTAAGTTAAATGAAAATTCTACGATCCATTCTCAAATTATTAAAAAGAAGGAAAAAAATGTAATCCCTATAGTCTTATTTAAAATGCGCTTTAACCTGCATGGTTTTGTACCCTTTTTTACAAAATGAATATAGCAGAACCATAATACCTCCTAACAATGTGGAGATTCTATTCTCCTGGGGTCTTGTGATTATTTAGCAGAATTTGAAATAATGCAAAGATCCTAGCCAGTAACTTTATATTGGTTACATTGGTTGGTTGTCGAATGTGTTTTTTGTTTGTTTGTGAGCATTGTTTATACTTGCCTGAAAAATCTAACCACTGCTTACTTGTGTGACCACAGCCTCCATCATCTTCATCATTTGGACCACCAAAGTCTTCAAGATGGTTGGCTGTCAAACGGTCAGTTTGCTTGTTTTCTATAATTAAGTCTAATCTTGAGCGAGAGAGATGAAAGGAGCACTTAATGTTTGTTGCTTTCTTCTGAGTGGGACAAGAAGCATTAAAATAAACAATAATAAATACATTGTGCCATCTTGTTGATTATCACCCCATATGCCTGTGGGTGTATTTTATTCTGATTTTAAAATAAATAAATACCATTATTAAATCAATTTAGTCAGTCAATTGATTAAACTCTAACAGGTCTCAGTTCATTGGGTAAATTAATTCACAAATATTACAATAATAATAGTTACCTACTTCCTCCCGCCCAACCCAGGAGGGGTTAAGATTCTTTCTCAGGGACACACAACGACATTGCTACCCTGGCCTGGAATAGAACCAGGGACAACCAGGGGCTGTGGTTCCCCAGGCGGGCTCCCTAACCATTCAGCTATGCAATATATATATGAAATGGTTTTAAATGTTTCTTGTTTGTGTTCAGGGCTGGAGGGACCTGTGGGTGGACGATGCCTTCTGGCGGTTGCTGTTCTCCACCATCTTGCTGGTCATCATGGTGCTGCTGCGACCCTCTGTTAACAACCAGAGGTCAGGGCTCAATCACACCCGGACTGTACAGGGCAGTTCAATCTAGCACAGGGCATTTTTCCTCATACAGAGTAAATTACTCAGTGCTAATGAACTCTGGAAGTGTATTTGGTTACATTTGTATACTCCCAGTGTTGTGAATGGATATTTTGAAACTACGGTACTCTGATGTGAATGTCCTTTTGACACTTCTGTTCTGTTGTCTCATACTGTAGGTTCTCACATTCCCCTCTGATTGATGAGGATGATGATGAAGAGGAAGAGGCCAAGGAGCCCATGTTGAATGAGGCTTTTGGTAAGCATCATAAATCTCTCCTCCGCTGTTGGATCATTCATTAACTATTCAGTTGTTAGTGCTCACTTATCATTCCCGAAATTCAAATCAGCACATATTTGACATTGCTCCCTACCAGACATCAATCAAACAGTAGTCCAAAATAAAATGTGTTTGAGTGCCAGATTATTGGTGGAGTTTACTGTGTCAGAAGTTGGCACATAAAAGTATAGTATGCTAAATCGAAATTGCCTGACTGCGAGCGCCAGACATCTCACACTACGTTCACTACGTTTCACTCCGGGAGAGTCTGAGATTACTAGGGCAGATTCTACTTCGGCGTGGGCGGGCTAAAGCCTATTGACGTCACACACACACACACACACACATACACACACACACACACGCGCGCGACGGCGACGTGGCGTGACATTGCAAAAATACGTTATTTCTCATAACATATTATATGTCTGCATGTTTACGTTAGTGCAAAATGGTATTAAAACGTGAGGAAACGGCACTATTTCATAGTTTATTAAAATAATACGAGTCGAGTCTGACTCCGCCATGACAGTTTTCACGGACCAATCAGAGTCCACTAGACTCTCACGTGGGCAGAGGACACCAATCAGAGTCCACGAGCGAGTCTCACGCGAGCTCAAGAGCTCTGTTTGGAGGGGGCTGGGACCGGAGCATAGAGTTCACGTGCCCCAAGCATACAACCCTGATTGGCCCATTCAATGCGCCCGCTCTTCAGGCGCGCTCGAAATAGAATAAAATATGTGCAGCTTCAGTCCACACTACAAACCACCCACCAACAGGGGGGGGGGTGATGTGCGGACTGAAGTGTCAGGCTAAAATCGAAATTGTGTGAACTTTCAGACACTCAATGTTAAGTGCAGTAGACACCATCCACCTGGCACATCAATGCCAAAGACACTGACTGGCACAGATGATCACTTAACAGCTTTTACACTCACACAGATGTTTATAATAGATGTTTATAACCTAGGAGTAAGAATGCACAGCATCTTCAAGTACCATAAGTGCTATGACCACAGTCAAACTGTTCTCTTTCCTTATTGTCTCCACCAGCCGAAAGGTATTTTCAATTTTTAACAAAATGACTTAAATCATGAATGCAGCTTGTGATTACAGAGACATTCTGCACGCACATTCCCACTAGGTCAAGGAAGTGAAGGAACAAATGCCACGCTTTTCACATTGGCCTATTATAGCGCCACCAGCAGGTTGACTTTTGCCAAAATATTTTTTGGAACAAAATGCCTCAAATCATGCATGCAGCGTCACATTGCTGTTAAATTCCAAAGAAGACATGGCACCCTTTTCACATTTAGCGCCACCAGGACCTACCTTACCTGGTGGAGACCTGTGCTCGGAAGAGCACTGCTTCTAGTTCTTGTATATGTTTACTATTATTATGAATATTATGAATGCTGCTACAATGTCTTGAGGAACCAGAACAAAATAATGTTACTCTTAGTACCTGTACAGTCTACACAAGATGTAACAATAAAGAAACCTTTAACCTTGAACAACAAATAGGATTTGGCTCACGTCTGTTCAGATTCAGAGATTTTGGCACTGAACTGACATAATTACACTTGATTCAGCCAGTTTAGATTGTAGTGTCTAAAAATAGGAAAACAATACCCCCCCAAATCATCTTGAAATGATACAATTTATATCATTTCAAATCTGAAATGTTTATTTGGTTTCATGTGACTTTATTTTTTATTTCAGAGGGGATGAAAATGAGAGGCTCAAAGCCAGACACAAATGGCTCCCAGAAACTGCTGAGTAAAGAGGTGGGTTGTCCTCCACCATCACCCCACCCCTCTTCCCCACAGAAGTTTGTAATTCCAGCTGTCAGCTTGGTCACTTCGTTCTTAACCACATGAATCCTAGCGTTCATATTCTGTGTGTCATATCAGCCAAACATTCCGTGGAGATAGACAATCTACAATAAATTTATCCCCATTCGTTCCGGATGCCATCCGGAATCAATGGGGGTAAATTTACTCGAATCAAATTTTTGTCTTAGGAATGTGACAAAAACCAAAAAATATTATTGAACTCTAGTCTCCATGGTGTGACTAATTAATAGGAAAAAAGTCATTTTGGGGGTGAACTACTCCTTTAAGTGTCTAATGAATCTTTCATATGTGATCTACATCCATCTGTTTAGTGTTCCATTCATAATCCATTAATAATTAATAATGCATAATGTGCTCTTGACAGGATGAAGACCTCAAATGGGTCGAGGAGAACATTCCCACAACTGTTGCTGATGTGTGAGTATGAATACACTTGAGAGATGTTTTGACTTCTTCCCCCCACCCTTGGGTTTAGTAGTGTCAACATGTTCTCTGGACAGAATGTGGTGTTGTCACATCAGCTTAACACCTTCTAGTCTTTAAGGTAGCTCTCCACCGTCCGATGCGGCAAGTGTTGGAATGCGTCTGTGGATGAAAATCTGTTGTGGAATGCGTGGTATGCACATAATTTTTTCGTGTTGTAAGTTGTAGGGGAGCAGCAGTACTACGACTAGCGCAAAAATGCTCAGTGTTTTTGCTTTGGTCCAAGCTACCTCAGCTTCTTTGAGGACTGCAGGCTCCTGCAGACTACTGCCACCTCTTGGTATAGGGAGTTATTTCATCTGATTTCCTTGGCCAAAGCAATAACTTTCTGGCGACCACAACTTTTGGACACCTGAAAATCCAACATCATCCGACTTGGGACCCGACTGCCAGAGTGTAGTAGTCTGTATTGTAGTAGTCTGTTTGGTGGAGAGAGACTTTAGTTAAAACTGTACTCTGACCTTTTTCTGTCAACACTATATCTCTTCGGCCAATCGGCTATTTTAGATTAATGTTACCCCTGGAATAGGTGTGCTGGGGTTCAAGCGTTTGTGAGCTTGTAGATCGTCTGTTTTTTTTATTTTTAGCTAGTTACTTTATACTACATTGTACAAATGTGTCTCTCATTGAAGATAGCAGAGAAATGCAGACTGATTAATATAGTTCTTATCAAGTTGTTTGATTACAATAGTTGGCTTACATATTCACAGCATCTGTACTGTATATAACCTTCCACACGTCATAAACATTTTCAAAAGTTGCAAAAATAGCAGATCTGATGATGTGATGCCTTGAGCTTGTAGATCTTGTTTTCTCTTCCTTTCGCGTGACACTGTAATACAATGAAGTATAATATAGACGAAACAATGGAGATACAAGGTTTCTGTCCGACAGCGATGATATCAAACTGAGGCTCCTTGAAATTAAAAAAGGTGGAGAATCACTGGTTTACGTTATCTATGCTCTCTTTTACCCTCTCTCCCCACAGAGCCCTCCCAGCAATGTTGGACGAGGAAGAGGTAAAAGACCCTTCTCTTTTCCCCCCTTGTAGTCCCATGATTTCTTGTCCAGTCACATTTTTATCCAATAAAAGGCTCAGGGGTAACTAGTTCTTCAGTGATATTGTTCCTCTCTTCTCTCTCTCTCACGCACGCACACACACACACACACACACACACGCACGCACGCACGCACGCACGCACGCACGCACGCACGCACGCACGCACGCACGCACGCACGCACGCACACGCACGCACGCACACACGCACGTCACTGCAGAGGCATTAATCTCTGTTCTCTTTCCAGGAAATCCTCAAAACCAAGATGGAGAGATCCAAGATGGAGTAGATGTAATGATCTGAGAATAATGCGAGAATGGAAGCAATTTTCCCAGAGGCCACAACGAATGAGTCGCAGCTAACGGAAGTCACAGCCAAGAGAATAATCATTATAATGGGGACACGGTCACACTTTAAAATCATTTCGTTCATTGTTCATTTAACTCTGAGAGTGTACAAATGGAACCAAGTGGAAGGGTTCCATTTGTACTCATTGAGTTAAACCAACTCTTGAGGATTTTACTGAGCAGATGTTCCTTTTCTCACACTTTTTTATTTATTTAAGTTTATGATCCGAAAAGGGTTAAGAGTTGTGGAGATGCAAGAATGTCTGACAAAGCTATCTCTTTTGAAGCAGCAATGAATGAGGTGCAACTGAATGAATTGACAACCAAAAATATGCGTTCATGGCCACCTGTTCCCTCTATACATTTTGTTTCCTATCTTTAAATTAGGTTTAATAATTTTTGAGCAGAGTAATTCTGTCACTCATTGGTAAGTTGAGAGGACAGATGAGTTACAGAGGGAATTGTGCGACAATAAGAGTTGGCTGGGCTCGCAGAGGTGTGATTTGTACTATCCATCCATATCATGTTAAAATCTGCACTCTGTGCCTGTGGTGTAGTTGAAAATCAAAGAATACAGGACAGCACAATCTGATTAAGTTGTATCTGCTAAAAATGCACACATTTTGCAAGAGATTATTAGTGTGCTAATTTGTAAGGTGACATGTTTTTACATTCGGGCAGCATCTGGGTTGAAACATCTGTGTGGTAAAAGGATTTTTCGTCAGTATTGCTGTGCTCTTTCACGGTTTCCTTGGTTATGGGAGGTTTTTCATGTTGAAGCGGTTGGAGGCACGTGCAGTTCATTCATCCTTGAAGTGTGGATGCAATGACCAGGGAGTTGACGTGGTTGTGAGGTGTCTTCCAGAAACATGATTTTTTTTTTGTTGGATAATTGCAATGGTTATTAGGGCATCATTTCACAAAGAGATGTCTTCTGTTGCCGTAGATTTAAAGCTTCCATACAGATGACTGCCTCAGTCTACATCTACACGAAGATGCTAAAGCCTAAATTATGCTCCCTCGTACGACATGGTGTCGTGCAGACCATAAGCTGACCAGATATAAGCTCAGTTGTGAGATTGTAGGTCGGCTATTTTCGGTGTGCGTCAACGTTGAGTGTCAAATATAAATAGGGCGTCAGTTTGATTGAGCAAGTCACTCAGAAAAATCAACAAGTCAATCTGCCTAACCCCAACTGTTTAGGTCTACAAGGTTATAAATGATGTTTATACAGTTACGTGACTAGACATTGTAATCTAGCGTGTGTTCTACTAAAGGTAGCTCCTACACTGTGGGTAGTTTCAGTCAGTCGCGTTTGCATTGTCTTTTCATTCTGTTCATTCCTATTAAGCTCGATTATCCGTCCTGCACTTTACTGCTTAGTGGTTACCAAGTTAACTAATTAATTTAATTCATTGCACATGTTAGTGACTGTTAAGTAAAAGTTCTAATAGCATTGAGGATGTTCTCCAATGCTGTGGTACCTAGAGCTGGGGCTCAGACCTACTTCACCTGTAACCACAGTAAATATAATTTCGTATTTCTCAATAAAGAGAAATACGACCCCTTATACCATGTGTGGAACTCCTAATCTACATGATACTCATCCTATTCAGTGGAGCTCAGGTTCATCTCACTTGGCTTTGATTTTATTTGCTTGTAGACTTCACTGTTGAGCCTTCTTGGCATGCCGCAGGCCTATAACTAGCTCTCGGGCCACAGCATTCGCCTTTGCCAACTAGGCCAGGTCTTCATGTACAGGGTTGCCCTAGTTTGAATGCCAAAGGGTAGTTAGTTTCATCAAATCCTGTATATTGTTCATGAATAATGAGGCACTAATGGCCCACCAAGACTGCCCCCATAACCTTTATTGCTGCAACGTTTCAACCAGTACTGCATCTTCATCAAGGCGTCAGTCTTATTACTGATTTTGTCCTGCACCTATACCCAATTTGACTTGGGTGTGCACATACTGTACTACTTCTAACACCATGGAACACAAAATACATTTTACAAATTATATTTGCACCCACTTATTAGTAATTCGCCTTCAGCTGGCAGAGTAATTTTCCCGTCCTTGTGCAATCTACTGTAATATGTGTGGATGGTGTCAATTTAGATTTTAGGTTCATTCTTTTTTTTTTTATTATCATTATTCGTTAATGTCAGATCTTTTTTATTTCAGAGATGAGGCCCTATATCGGGATGTGAGTCTGCAATGTAATGTGATGCTAACAATAAAGTATGGCTTTATTGCAAGATGTTGTCCTGAAAATAAACTTTATATTAAAACATATTTTCCTGTTTCCATTTAATAATTGATTTTAAAAAGTATGTTATGACTGATAATATCTAGGGTGAACAAAAACAACTCACAAAACATCAATAACTTGAAATGGGACTTATTCTGCATAAAAGGTTTTTACTTTTGGTACTTTTAAGTACATTTTGATGCAAATACTTTTAAATATTTTTGAATTCTGGACTTTCACTTTCACTTCAACAGCATTTATGCATTGAAATCTTGAGTACTTTTTACACCACTGTCATTATTCATTATTATTATGAAACAAATGATCTGACTGTCCACCTTACAACTCTGTTTCAACTTTTACAATCAATTGTTTATACTTTAGTTAAGAGGAATGTGCCTTTAATGCGTTCCTCGTGAGTACACTGACTCCAGTCACGTGCCTGTCAAACCTCAGACTGTCTCGCGCAGCCATCAGCAACAACTGAGGGGAACTGTTACTGAGGACGATGCTAACGTTAGCTAACCTAACCAACTAGGAGCGATACGGAAATAATATCAAGTTGTACTGGCCGTTTGGAACTATCGTATTTGGATATACTTTGGAGGTGAACTCGGTTGTTTGTCCTCGCGTTCAGAACAGCTCGGAATGAGAAAGAACGATGTTTTGTTGCATTGTTTGCTAGCTCACAAGCTAGCCAGTCAGCTATCAGCTGTTTTGATGAGGAAAGTGGGGCTGGTGAACACTATATAGTCTTTCCAGCGATTTTTAATCTAGCTGTGAGTTTGGTAGACCACATTTTCCTCGTTACCTGGCGCTTAAATGAACTATTTGTGGCTCCTGTTGAAATGACATAAAAGGCGTGCCACAGTGACAGTTCAAGTCTACGGCAGTCAGCTGTTGTTGTCTGGCAGACTTCAAGAGTGTGTGATCGATCAGATCGGTCTGCCTGCTCTGTAATTAACCAGCAATATCAGTCCAAAATGCATGACGCCTATGAACCAGTGCCTATCTTGGAAAAGCTTCCTCTTCAGATTGACTGCCTAGCGGCCTGGGGTAAGTTATTATTACTAAGAAACACCATCTCATTAAATGAGCAAGTCGTTTTTTATATTGTTTGATATGAATGATTTGCCTGCTTGCTTACTGGGGATGGCAACGTCATCATGGCACATTGCGTGTGATGGCAGGAGATTGGTGACCTCAGTTGAACTGTTATTGACTGAAGTCTCTTGTTTCTCTTTGTTTCTCTGTGCCCACAGAGGACTGGCTTCTTGTTGGAACCAAGCCAGGGCATCTCCTGCTCTATCGGATAAGAAAAGATCTAGGTGAACTATGATAAATGTGGAATTAAAGACAGTTGGTGCATTAGCCAGACAGATTGAAAATATTCATATATTAATGATTACTGTAAGTGAGCCCAAATTTTGTAAAACCAGATGAAGACAAAGGGGGGCACATTTGCATTCTACCAAACTGCCATGGTATGAAAATCAGGTATTTCTTAGAAGGGGGGACACAAATGGGCTCTCTGTGACTGTAAAGTGTAGACCTCTTCTGTCTCCTTTCTGTTATTCAATTTAAAATATGCACCCTCCTTTTTGAATGTGCAAACAAACTGTCTTATCCACAGGCACAAACAGATTTGAGGTGACGTTAGAGAAATCTAACAAGAACTTCTCAAAGAAGATCCAGCAGGTACGCACATTGACAGGATGAGATATTTGATAGCCGTGCGGTGATCATACATACTTTATATTTCTGGAAGAGACTGTGATATGACCCCAACTTGCACTAATGAGTAATGACTAATGGCTTCATTTTTAGTCATCCTGGAATTGAACCTGGGAGTAACTGTAATTGTTGCACATACTAATGTCTGTTATTAGAGACTAGATCATTTTGTCTCAGCTCCTGACCCTCTGAAATGACTTTCATTTCCACAGCTGTATGTGGTGTCGCAGTACAAGATCCTTGTCAGTCTGCTTGGTAAGCTTCTTTCCTTAAAGGAACACTTAACCTTTGTTCATTCTTACTGTATCTCCATATATCAGTCCTCCTTAGTGCTCAATGTAGGATGGTCTATTCAATCAGTCTCAGAGGCAGGCTGTGGATACTGGATAGCTCAAAAATGTACCTGATGAAGTGGCACTTATAGGTGGTGATAAACATTTTATTTACGGTTGCCTCCTGCTACAGGTTTGTATATTTGTAAAAAAAAAAACATACACTCAAGATTGATATGAACAGTAAGACTTTTACTCATGAGCATTTTTTGCTCTGACAGGTAGACATTAGGGGTGCCACAATACTGAACCGAACCGGTATACTGAACCGAACGGCCACATAAAAACATAATTTTCTGTACACTTTTTTTGGAGAAAATCTTCCTCCTAGTATAATCATAATAACTGATTATCATGTTTTAGGGGGGAAACAAATGATTGCACCCCATCTTTAAAATTAACTGAACATTTTGTATTCTTTATTTTTTTCATTTTCAATTTTTACTGTACCGAAACCGTGAGCCAAAAACCGAGATACAAACCGAACCGTGGGCTGACTGAACCGTGGCACCCCTAGTAGATATGCAGTTGGTGAAGACCAGGGTGAAAAGATTCCTTACTTGGCAAAGAGATGTGAGATTCTGGTCTCGTCCAGCGTATCTGGAAATGAGAAGGAAATCACAGAAGTGAGACTTGCAGTATACAGTAATCTCTTTGATTCATTCTCCCTGACAGAGAACAACATCCATGTCCATGACCTCCTAACCTTCCAGCAGATCACTGTGGTATCCAAGGCCAGAGGAGCCACACTGTTTGCCTGTGACCTGCAGGTCAGTCATACTGCAGCCATTGGGCCTGCACCCTCATTATTAGTATTATTATTATTATTTTCTTTGCAACACTGCACCCCTGCAAAATCTCATTAATGAAAACAACAGCATTGGTTGTTGTCACTTATTAATAAGAAGGTGGATCAAACTTAATTACAAATGTACTTATACAATTATTGTATCGTATTGTAGGTTATATCATCATCTTTTGTCTTCATCCTGTTATGTATCATGTTCATGTATTTCCCAATAGGAAATACATACTATCTTAATTCATTCATTGGAATGAAAAGGCTCATCTTGTCTCCTTTATCTTCAGCAATCAAGCTCAGGCGAGGCAAGGTTGAGAATGTGTGTCGCAGTGAAAAAGAAACTCCAACTTTATTACTGGAAGGACAGAGATTTCCATGAGTTACAGGTGAGATAAGACACAATTTTAAACGTAGTTATGACTTGTTGGTGTTCAGGTTTTTGGAGCTGTGTGGAGCTCCCTATACGTGGCCGTGTGTGTGGGTCTGTCTGTCTGTCTGTCTGTTTGTCTGTTTGTCTGTCTGTCTCCGGGTATGTAGCCTGCAGTAACCTTTTCTGGCCACACATGTTAAGGGAGGGGCGCTGTTGCACACACACACACACACACACACACACACACACACACACACACACACACACACACACACACACAGCTCCACTTCGAACAGAGGTTCGATTTTCCTGTTCTTTTCAATATATTTTCTTGTTCAACTTTGTGCTTTGTCTGTCAGGGAGACTTTGCCGCACCAGATATCCCAAAGTCTATGGCCTGGTGTGAAAACTCTATTTGCGTCGGCTTCAAGCGAGACTATTACCTCATCCGGGTATGTAAAAAATGCTCATTTCACCTACTGTACACTGTTGATGCTGTTGTATGTTGCTATGTATTGTTATATGTAACAGTTTGACCTACTTAGAATGCAAGCTAGGACAATGCCTAACATGAATGATTGTTGCCAGTTACAGTATGAGACATTTCTATAAGTCAGCCATACAGTACACAGGCCTCAAATATACTTAACCAGGGAATGCATACCCAGAAAAACTGAAGAGACCACAGTTCAGTTCAATAGTGTATATTAAGAGGTTTGCACAATGAAAACCCCCTCCAAGCTCACAGTTCCCAATTTAAGTGCACAGTTTCACACATCAGTTTCACACTGTTCAAAATTCACAGTTTAATTTCTTTGTGAAACACTCAGTCAGTATGGTGAAACCATCAGTAAAAATAAAACAAACAAATTAGAATGACGTAGTGTAAGCTCATGCAGTGCTCAGTACTTTAAAATAGCTTCTTAGAGCATCGTTACACAGGCTGAGCATTTTGTCACCTGTTTATTCTCATTATTACATTTGTCTGTTTTTATTATCTTCTGCAGTGATTCATGTGTTTATAGCTGGTTGTTTCTTTGCTTCTAAAGATCAGGTTTATGATAACATTTATTAATAGGCTACTCTCTCACCAAGCAACCCGCATGCTACTGTATCTCTCCCTGTCTCCTAGATGGATGGCCGTGGCTCCATAAAGGAGCTCTTCCCAACAGGAAAGCAGCTGGAGCCCTTGGTTGCGCCGCTAGCTGACGGGAAGGTGGCTGTAGGGCAGGATGATCTGACGGTGGTGTTAAATGAAGAGGGCGTCTGCACCCAGAAATGTGCACTGAACTGGACAGACATCCCCATAGCCATGGGTGAGGAAGGAACCTTTTTTTCCCCCACATTTACTTGCAGCAGAGTAGCCCTGTGGCCAGAAAGGACAAAATGTCACTGGTTCATTCTCTGCAACAGTGACTGGGATTTGGTCAACAGCCATTGTATGCGGTTAAAGTGCCCCAGAAGAAAGTCAGTGAACCCCCTCGTTTTTCCTTATGGGTCAACAGTAAAACAAAAAAATCACACTTGTGTGAACTGAGCGGTGGAGGCTGCGCAATAGTACTGTACTGTAAGTGTGTGCGTATGCGTGCTACTCAACAGCATCACCAGCGGTATTCATGCTACGGACAAAGCCAGACACATAGCCACGGACAAAGCCACTTAGAGAAGTGGTTGACCACCGCTCAAAAAAGGTCAATGCTGTTGGGGAGGGGGGATTACGTGTGTCTCAAATCATGAACATTTAATCTGTTTTATGCAGTACAGCATTTATACAATAGTTGGTAAGTCAACATTTATGGTCTAAATGATCACAGTGGCAACATTAATCTTCAGCTTAGGAAAAAAAGTAGAAAAACCAACCAGGTGTTCACGGGAAACTGCAACAATGAATACTGAAAGTAATGATGGCGTTGCTAGGATCAAGGGGAACGTGAATTAATCTTCAGTTACTTAATAAAACATGATTGGATTCATATTCATCCAGGATGAGGATACCAGTAAACCCCTTTATCTGTGGAATTTCACAGCTAACTTTCTTCTTCTACCTGTTAATTCTTGCTGTTTATCTTTACTCTTGTCCTGTTCATGCTTGCTGTTCTCCTGTTAGTTAATTGTCTCCACCAGCCGAAGGCATGGGGGAGAGTATGTTTTCCCCTCCGTCCGTGCATGCGTGCGTCCGTCCGTGCGTGCATCCTCGCAGTTTGTTACCACCTAATCTCAGTCGCCGTTGGCCCGGTCGCTGCCAAAATGAGCACACACACTCCCTGGATGCTAATTCAGAACCTCTGACCCACATTTTTCAAATGGGCCTGTTCTAGCGCCACCATGAGGCCGATGTTTGCGAAACGCATTTCTGTACAGACTACTCTTAGAGATTTTGTCCAAAAATCCTACAAATCGGTAGGCAGTATCTCGACAGTCATGTGATCGACACGGATCTGTCCGATTTTGCATATTCCATCCTGATTGGCTAAGATTGGCTTCCAAAAGTTTGTAGGATTGAGCCGTTTTGAACAAAATGCCTCAAATCACAAACGCAAATTGCAATTATCATGAAATTGCACACACACATTCCCACTAGGCAGAGGAATAAATGCCACTTATTTTCCTTTAAATCAGCCTCATGGTGGCGCTATAACAGGCCAATTTGTGGTTTTACCTATAATTCCACCGATCAGTGTCAAACTTTGTACACACACTCCCTAGAGGCCAAGGAAAAACCTTTTCACTGCATTTTTCACATCAGCCTTTTATAGCGCCACCTTTGGGCCGACTTATGTAAAACACATTTTTGGATATTACTCCTTCAGATTTTCTCCAAAAATAACACAAATCAGCACACAGTATCTCTATAGTCATGTGATCAAGTCTGATCCATCTCATATTCCATCCTGATTGGCTAATATTAGCTTCCAAAGTTTGCAGGATTGCTCAGTTTTTGAACAAAACGCCTCAAATCATCAACGCAGCTTGCGATTACCGTGAAATTTGCCACACATATTCCCACTATGTCAAGGAACAAATGCTACCCTTTTCACATTGGCCTGTTATAGCGCCACCAGCAGGTAGACTTTAGCAAAACACATTTTTGGAACACAATGCCTAAAATCATGCATGCAGTGTCCGATTGCCATGAAAGGTCTAAGGTGAAGAACATAATATTATGCCACCCTTTTTACTTTGGCCTATTATACAGTAGCACCACCAGGACACCTGGCCTGGTGGAGACTTGCTCGGAAGAGCACTGCTTCTAGTCTTTCCTGTTCTCCTGTCATTCTTGCTGATCATCCTCCCTGTTCATTCTTTCCATTCCACTTGTTCCACAAGGTGCTGCCACCTTCTCCTTTTCCCACTTCCTCTCAGTATGAGGTGCACGTCACTGTGTTGCATTATTCAACAAGATAAATGCAGAAGTAGACCAGCCCTGATTGTTTATTTTATGACTTAAGGCACCACAGCACATCTGGTTTACTGATGAACTTCATGACTCAAAAAACAAAGGCAAATTAAGTCTCACTTTGTATTCAAAAGTTCCTTACTCTGTAGCCATTGGAATGCAGATAGAGCAGCGTGAAGGGGAAATGAAGCCTCGGAGCAGAGGTTTAAAAACCACTTGCAATTTCCTTGGTTTTGAATCGGTCAATACTGTGGCTTTGGTTCTGGCCAGGGTCGGATGGGAACGGGTCTGTCTCTAAAATCCCCTTCTCCTGTGATCCACCGTCACATCCCTGCAGGGGCGTCACAACACAAGGGCGGGAAAAGTTGGACTGAGTTACTAGGGTCCAAGGTGAAGGGGCCTTAATTATTTTATACTTTAGTTATTGAAAAATAGCAGACATACAAGCTCACAGAAGCTTGTTAAATGTGCTATTTTTGAAAAGTTGTGAAAATGTGTGGAAATCTTTGAATACCGGTATATGTTTTTTTTTATTTTTTATCAAGGTCTTTTTATTATTATTTTCCTTTAATGCAAACAACAAACAACATGTTTATGTATTTTTTGAAGCAAACATTTGTAACTAAAATTTTGCTTCTGGGGGGGTCCCTGGAACTAAATATTTTGAGATGGGGGACTTGCACAAATTTTAAAGATTTCTCCAAAAATAGCAGCTCTACAAGCTTGCAGCACGGCACTCGGTGCCGTACTGTGAGCTTGTATATCTGCTATTTTTCAATAGTTATTAAAGTACCCAGGGCCCAGAATTTGGTGCGACACCCCTGCATCCCTGGGATGAAGAGGAAAAGGCGTAGTCTCGCCTCTGGGTGTAATCGTTCCCACATCCAGAGTCCCAACCTCAATCCTGTCCAGATATATGGCTCCAACTTTGATTTCCTAACCTCAGGGTCTTCACTCCAAGATCAGTGTTTCTCAAACTTTGAAATTTCAAGGTCTTCCCTTAACTCTGACAGTCTACAAATGGAACCAAATGGTACAATGTCAGAGTTACAGACATGTATGGGTCCATTTAGACCACCCTAAAGGAACCCTCAGACTCCCTGGAATCCACTTTGAGAACCAAAGACTATTGTTGATAGTCTTGTCTTATAGATGTCTTGGAAGATGGGGTTGCACTGCACAGCAGCAATAATTCACTGTGCACTGATCGACTCCATGCAAATGATGCCTGTATTACATACACAGCAAAAAATAAAGTCCACAACATGGGCAGAGATGGTTGGGAAGCTCAGATTGTCATCATTTTTATCATTTAATTGCTGTGTTGAAAACCCTTTGCTTCTTCATTCTGCAATTGTGCAAATGAAACAAGCTGAAATAACAAACAGAACCTGTAAGAGTTGATGTAACCTGTAAACGGTGTTCTCATTCGTTTGCACATGGCTGGAACTGATAATGCCAACATAATGAATTAATCTGATGTTTGAATTTGAAAGAAACAAGGAAGATGCTGGCAAACACAATGTGTTATCATGTTATCATTTAAGTTTATATACAGTATATGCACAGTACAGTGTTGGAAGGTCTGTGTTTGTTGTTAAATTGTTAGCTGCCTGATAACGTCAATTATGTTTTTCTGTAATGTCTCTCAGAGCACCAGCCCCCCTACATCATAGCTGTGCTGCCACGGTATGTGGAGATCAGGACCTTTGAGCCCAGGCTACTGGTTCAAAGTGTGGAGCTCCAGAGACCTCGGTTCATCTCCTCAGCAGGGTAAGGTGAAAAAAGACTGCAGCAAATTGTAATAGGGCTGATTCAGTGTAATCTTGCATAGTGATTGGGTTTTACTATTGTTGTTATACAACTTTTTCAATCTCTGTTCTACCCGTTATGTGTTTCATGCCTGCAGCGATGCAGTTATCTATTGTCATAATCGTGGGATATTGACATTGAACTAATTCTTTCATTTAACGATGGTGATTGATTAAAAGGCAAAAGACCCAGTATGTACTAGAACTATCTCAATATACTTTCCCTGTTTGATGTGCAACTTCATAAGAGGAGTTTACTCAGATTTAGCAAGGAACTTAATTAAGGGATTCTTACATTTAACAAGATTATTGTAATTAATGATTGGTTTGATTTGATTTACACTCATTTACTTGTGGGAATGTGGTGATTAATAAGCAGGCAATGTTTGTAACAGTCTTTATGTCAGTACAGTAATGCCTGCAAAACAAGTGACTACAACTGTTAAAAGCCAACTAACTACAGTTCTAAATCAAAAGGAAATGCTAAACAACATAAAAAAGATAAACATCAAACTTCATATCCATCAGAACCTTGTGCCACCTTCTAAAATGTCTCTTCCTGTGTGTCAGTGAAATATTAGTTGTGTTTCAACTCCATTCTCTCTTGCGTGTGTTTTGTTTTCCTTCTGTCTCTCTCTCTCTCTGTCTTTGTCGTTCATCTATCACAGGCCCAATATCGTGTACGTTGCCAGCAACCACTTTGTATGGCGCCTGGTGCCTGTATCCATTGCCAGCCAGATCCGCCAGCTCCTCCAGGACAAGCAGTTTGAACTGGCCTTGCAGCTGGCGGTGAGCAGCAAAACTATCCCATGCTGTACAATGCCATTCATTTCTCTTCTGCAATTTCCTACATCTTACCATTCATCCGGGCAGTCCTTGAGCCTCTACTCCTTAAAAAACACTGGACCCGAACAACCGCTAATACTCAGTCAGTAAAACTCGACATTATTCCTCTTGTAGCATCATATGTAAATATTTCAACAGAAACATCTCTGTGGAATCGGAACAACGGAAGACGGTGTAATGTAAATTGAACACAGTTTGTTGACTCAGATGCAGGTTTGGGGGCTTATTTTGTTTTTAGGCACATAACAACAGATAGAATGAAAACGGGGACCCCTCCTGCGTTAATTTACCAGTGTTTAACACTCTGAGGGTGCTCAAATGCATGGAACCAATGGGTCCATTTGGTACCCTCTCTTAGTTACAAAAACACCCAAAACGGCTCTTTTAACACATGGGGCTCTATTTTCGTCCATGCCTTACCCCCTATCCCTAAACTCTTTTGCAATTTTTTACTATTTTGAAAAACATTTATTAATATTTCAAATAGCTGTGTGTTGTTTTTCCTGTTGCTGTCCGTTGTTGGTTGGAGCTGAATGAATTACGGAGTCAAGGGGCTGTCTTTGGGTTTTCAGTTGCCAATGCAGGACCCCACCATCATCCTCTCTCGGGGTTGCGACCATTTAGGACGGGAACCCCTTTTGGGTTGTTTTATTTCAAGAGGGGAACCCCTTTTGGGGTTATTGTTGCTATGTACAGTATATAGCTTTCTTTTTAATTTTTTTAATATATTGTATATAAAAATCTTTTCAGACATTATTTAGAAGGCGTTTTTAGAATCAGCTTCAGTCCTAAATGGGTTAACCTGGAACGGTTTTGTTTTACACTTGCTGTTTTTCTGTACAGTATTATGATGGAAGCTATGTCCTCTCACCCCTAGAAGATGAAGGACGATTCAGATGGGGATAAGAAGCAGCAGATCCACCACATTCAGAACCTCTATGCCTTCAACCTCTTCTGCCAGAAGAGATTTGATGATTCCATGCAGGTGTTTGCCAAACTTGGGACAGGTATGACAACAAGGATGATGCACATTTTAAGTGCAAGTTGACATTATCTACAAATAAATTACATGTGGTGTGCTTTCAGTGATTAACCTCTAATATCTTTCAAGATGTTTGAAGGTTTTTTACCACAACTGTGCTGCTTTGAGTACAAATGTGTGTGTAAACTGAGAGCCATGTGTTTGGCACATGCACATACTGTATAATCAAGAACAAATGCATTAATTCAATTTCAATGTGCCAGCTACTAGACTAATAAAATGGCAAAGAACAACCGTAAACAGAGCCTTCTACAATGCAACTAATTTTGAGCAAGCACAGTGCACTTTAAGGAGGACTTAAGGGGAACACACACACACGACGTGGGCGGCTGCGCAGCGTCGCAGTATTGACGTGCGTGAAGTGCTGCACGGTAACATCAACTGGATGCAACGCGCATCCCCGGTGGGGAAAAATATTTTCGCCGCGCGGCAGCGCCGAGAAATAGAACAGCGGCGCATCGGCGCGGCAGTCCAGCGCCTGCGCGCGTCTGACACCACCGATGTGGGTTACTTCATGTGCGTCCGCGCCGCCTCCGCGTCTGGTGTGTGTTTTCCTTTACAGTTAGCAATGGTACTAATCTAATCGTGTTTGTTTGTATATTTGTTTGTTTTTATCTGATTCTACAGATCCCACTCATGTGATTGGTCTGTATCCTGACCTGCTCCCCTCAGACTACCGTAAACAGCTGCACTACCCCAACCCTTTGCCCACTTTGTCTGGGGCAGAGCTGGAGAAGGCTCACCTGGCTCTCATTGATTACCTCACACAGGTGTGTGTGTGTGTGTGTGTGTGTGTGTGTGTGTGTGTGTGTGTGTGTGTGTGTGTGTGTGTGTGTGTGTGTGTGTGTGTGTGTGTGTGTGTGTGTGTGTGTGTGTGTGTGTGTGTGTGTGTGTGTGTGTTACTTTGCATCATGTGACTGTCAACACAAACACGGATGTACATAGGCTTATATTGTTTGATGTCTGTACTGTACATTTGTTAATGTTAACTTACAGTGAAATCTAGGAAAAGCAGAATGTGCAAAATCTTTGACACAAGTCGACACAGCCAGGCCATTGTGCCAAACAAAACGGGAAGAGACGGACAACACAGAGGAGCCGAACGAGCGGATCCGGCAAAAAAGAAATGGCACGTCCATGCCGGCTTAGAAACGCTGTTGAACAGGCTCTCCTCCTTCTGATTTTCCTAGATTCATGGGTTTCTCACTTTCACTGGTTGGGGGTTAATTTCTTTGCTAAATTGTTACAACCAATATCGCCCATATATCGTATCGTCAACCATGTATGGTGAAGCAAATCGTATCGCTGTTAAAATGTTGTTGTACCCCTAGTAGCAAGTCATTGCCATGGGCCGTAATAAGTGTGAATACTGCTTGTTGTTACATTTACAGAAACGCAGTCATCTCGTCAAGCAGCTGAATGACTCTGACCCCTCCACCACCTCTCCACTGATGGAAGGCACTCCAACCATCAAGAGTCGCAAGAAACTCCTTCAAATCATCGACACTACCCTGCTGAAATGCTATCTGCATGTAAGACTCATCTTATTTAGGGTAGAGATCAGTTAGACTATTTCTGAGCAACAGAAGTGAGAGACTCTGATTAAAAAAAGTTTTGTGGCATATATTTGCATGTGATCAGAGCTGCAGTGACGGAGCAACTCTCCTTGGCACTATCAAGTGCCAGGGAGACTAATTCAATAAACATTGTCCCAAATGGGTACCAGGGCTCATTCAGATATAGTTACGCTTATATAAGATGCCCAGATACGGGGATGTGACCTCGTTTTGGGTCCTTGCACACAGAATAAGAATCTCTACTTATTGTTATTGATGCTGATTATCTTTTCTCAATATAATATCTCCTCTACAGTTTGTTCCGATTGTAATATAATCAATATGTTTCATTTCTATTTGCTTTTTAAAAAGGATGCCCTATTAGGAAATAACTTGATATATTGGATATTTAGTTAACCATTTTGGTTCCTTCATATGGACCCATAATGTGACTGATATTCATCATACTGTCCATTCTTGTTGTGCAGACCAATGTGGCACTTGTGTCTCCTCTCCTGCGTCTGGAGAACAACCACTGTCACATAGAGGAGAGTGAGTATGTTCTGAAGAAAGCCCACAAGTACAGCGAGCTCATCATTCTCTATGAGAAGAAAGGGCTGCATCAGAAAGGTGAGGCCTTTTTTTGCAGATGAAGTATTTTGTTGTTGCTGTCAGGTGGAAACCTTGTTATTCCAAAACCGTTCCTTTTCAATAATTATTTTAAAAACGATTTAACATATTGAAAATGCGAGGCGTTTTTCTGCTTAAAAAAAGGTAAAAAAAACATATATAAAGCATATATTACTATATAAATATATAGAGATAAGAGTTTTCTGCTCGACTTCAACAATGTTATGATTTGGATATGAATATTAATGATAACAGCTACCATTATGTAGGTCAAGGTTGTTCAGAGTATTTAGAACATACAGTACAATATGGTGAACATAATAGGGTTTTGACAGTATGGCATTTTTCTTACCACAGTGAAAAATCAACATACCCTGAAAGTTGTTTCATCAGTTATATCTAACTATAATTTAAATATTTGCTAAATTAAATAGACATGTTTTTCCCCATTTAAAAATGTGGCATATCGAGTTTAGTTTCTCCTGAAGCCCATGGACATGATGCAAGACAGTCAAATACTGTACCTTTTACATATCACACTCCATACGCACCCCTGTAACTTTGAGAAAATAAAATATATTTAAAAAATAATAATTATAAAAACCCTAACCCTGCGGTATTCATAACACATAATCACGGTAAATGTGGTTATTGTCCCAGCCCTACAATATAAAGGCGGGAAATATGCAGCCACTTTCAAGCTCACAGACTCAACATACAGTATCACCTCTGCACTTGTTTTTATTCGTGGTACATATCAACACTTCCTTTTGCTATTGTATGTCCTATACTATACTATCTTGTGCGATGTTGGTTTATAGTCATTATTTTCTTTTTACATAAGTGGAAGAAATCTGCTGAGCTTAAGGATCAAATTAGTAGATTCATTCAGATTCACTTTATTGTCCCTTAGATGATGGAATAGTTAACCTCCAAGCACTGTTAAGACTAAGACTAAATGCTGTGTTATTTAAACGACTAAGACTAAACCTTTAATGTCAAAATTAACACAAGACTAAGACTAAAAGACTAAGATTTGGATATTTAATCAACTAAGACCAATTTCAGAAAACTACAACTAAATGTGTGTTATTCAAAAGACTTAAGACTAAATGAGAAATTGCTGTCAAAATTAACTGCCTTCAAGATAATACTGAATTTCTAAGAGTTCAAATTTGCCCTTTTGAATTATCTGTCATCTAGAATACATCCAGAACCGTGAAACCAGACAAAACATTTCCACATCTGCCTCCACTTTGTCTGTCAGGCCTGCTGCAGAAACTGGGGGAGACATATTCATGTGACATATGGTCTGATTTGTGTTTTCTTAAGCATTTTCTCTGCTGTTTTCCAATTAATATACATACAAGAGCCAATAGGCCTCATTCACGACACCTACTATATGTACAATCACTTTTGATTGCGACCGTAGGTCGCATTTACTACCAAAACCTCCACGGGCTGTCTGTGCGTCAGTGAGTCCGTCACACTTTTGCCCTGCTCATATCTCCACAACCGTTGCCCCCATCCATGCCAAATTTGGCACACACACTCCTTACCTGCCAAACTACAACCTCCAAGGACCTCCAGAGCTCCAGGGACCCCCAGGTCCCTGGGGGACCCCCAGATGTAAAAAATGACCAAATGTGCTCACACGTCACACGTCACACTTTTTCCCTGCTTATATCTCCGCACCCGTTGACCCGATCCATGCCAGATTTTACACACACACTCCTTGCCTGCCAAACTACAACCTCCAAGGACCCCCGGAGCCCCAGGGACCCCCAGGTGTAAAAAATGACCAAATGTGCAAAAATGACCACCCCAACGGGGCTGCTCACGGGGAATTCCCGGGGACCACCGACTCCTGGTGCTCCAGAACGTGGTGGCGCCCCCAGTGGAGGACCCCCTGCCACTGCAGCGCACATAAAATGCCGTAACTCGGGCTAGGAGCGTCCGGGAGAGCCGGGGCCGGTACCTATTCGTCCGCCAAGGCAACGCGGAGACCCCACCCCTCATTTCTCACATGGCCCTATTCTAGCGCCACCTTCAGGCCGATTTTTAAAACACATTTTTGGACACTGCTCCTACAGTTTTTGCCCTAAAATCACTAATATCACTACACAGCATGTCTACACTCATGTCATCAACATGGATCAGGAAGATTTTGGAAAAACAAATTTTTGCCCTATTTGTGGAGATAAGCCACCTACGGTCGCTTATCTCCCGATTAGGGAGTCTTACTGGTACTATAGCGCTGTTTCCATTAGCATAGTCTGATTCATCATTCTTCTTAGCTGAATTCATATGTTGATACAACTCACATGTGCACTCATGAGACATGCATATGTGCTTAGAAACATTCATGAATGCACATAGAATTCCGGACAGACAAATGGGTATAGCGAGTACTCTTGACAACAGTTACTGCATAACTGCATTTTTCATTACGTCTGGTTTGTGTAAGCGAGCCAAAATTTGTAAACAAATGACACACAGTCTTACCACAGTTCATTTATTGCGCAGAATATTTCTTGGGAAAATCACTTCTTTGCCATAGACAACAATGGAGCAACATCAGCTAATTGTGAGAGCTTTCATTATTGATTGTGATTTTGCATTCCAATCAAATTAAGAAGAGTGTATACAGTATGAGCACATCTCATTTAAATGTGTTTAATAACAGCCACCTACATGACTTAGCCAAGAAGTCGATAAAGGCACACATTTCTTGCCTGGTTACAGACCCTGTATCGCTAGCCACACCCCTTTAAAATGTTGTTTCGGCGACACAGAGGTCTGGTGTTGCTCCCATTGAAGAGGTTTTCCTCGTTTGGAAATCCGTCCGGCGAATCGGCGGCGCTTCTCGGGTCTTGTGATCAGCGTGGGTGGGGTTTTCCCCCACTCAGTGCGATTCCAAGTAACCTAGCGCCGCCGCCGGACCGTACCGCACATTCCCAATGCGTTGCCCGTCGCGGTAATATGCAAGCATATCTCGCTATGAAACATCAGTAGCAGACATGTTTTACTGTGTTTGATTACTAGTTCGTGGGGCTCCTATTCTGCCTGTTTCTTTGGTTAGCAAGTAGCAAGCAACAGGCTAGAATCCAGCCACATAACAACACTACGTCATCTGCTTTGCTACTGTTGTGTTGGTCAGACGGTGAACCAATCACAGAAGACTGCCTCTTTGGCAACGCCCATCCCAGAAACTGCCTTGGATGAAAGCAGTTTCAGACTGAATAATGGAGTGAAACGAAATGTCAATTCAGGCTGAGTGTCAGACTAACACATTTCAGCACCAGAGGGAACAAACAGCTGCACGCAGGTGTAGATAGGGAGGGCACATCCCCATCTCTCTGCTGAGAAGAAAAGAAGAGCACGCACCCATGCATGCACACGCACACAGCACACCACACACACACACACACACACGCACACGCGCGCACACACACACACACACACACACACATACACACATTATTTAAGGTAAAAGGTTATTTAGGTGTGAAAGGCACCTTAAATATTTATAGTATAAATATAAGTAGAGTGAGGCCCATTCTGAGGAGGAAGTTTTGGTGTTTTGCAGGGAACAGATCTAGCCATGTAAATATAAATGAGAACCGTGAGTACAGCCCACCACAGCTTTACACATTTGTTTCTTATTTAACCAATTAGTATCTATTAGATTTTATCTATAGTATTGATTCGCACAATGGTAGAATGTGTCATGTATTGTTTTAAACGAGAATACCTAATTCATTTCGAGGTGTGTAAATTGGTAGCAGCTCTTGTTACAGAAGGTCTTCTAACAAGGAGCTTTATATCATCAGAAGGTTTTTATTGCATCATTCTTGGGAGCCTATGTGTTTTTCCTCCTGAGAGGGTTCCTGCATTTGGTTGAGTTATCATTCACACTAGATTAGAGCTGTCTTAATGTTATTTAGATTCGGGGGGTATGCTGGGGCTGTTCTCACTGCAACCATGCCTGTTTTTAATCAGCCAAACGCGTTGATCTTATGCCGATCAATTCTGGCTTGCTTTATCCTTCTCATGCACACTTTCATGTGCTATTGTTATCTCTCACTTTATTTGATTGCATTCTCTCTCTCTCTCGCCCCTCTTTTTCCTCTGCAATTCAAACCAGCTGTTTGTAGTCACCAATTAAAGTGAATTCCTTGGCCAACAGATCCACTTTCTATTGCAGGAGGAATCATGCAACACAACACTAAATCCTAAACAGATGACATATTGCTACTTTCCGACATCCATTCTAATCCCCTCATTTGTTCTCTTCCACCCCTTTCCTCCCATCACCTTTCTTTCCCTTCACCTCGTTTTCTCTCTCCAGCCCTCCAGGTGTTATTGGATCAGTCGACCAAGGCCAACTCTCCCTTGAAAGGCCATGAGCGAACAGTGCAGTACCTCCAAAGATTAGGTATGATATGCTCAACAATTAGCAAATGTGTTTGTAACTCATACACTGCTTATGAGTTTGGAAGTTGTAAACTTTTGTTTGGTTGGTAATCTGTCAAAAAAGTTTGAAATACAACTGGGATCCTTGGAAGTGTATTTTAGATATACTTCTCTCCCACACATGGGTAACTTGTATCCTCCCATGCCACAGGAAATGAGAATCTGGGCATCATCTTTGAATTCTCCCCCTGGGTGCTGAAGATCTGTCCAGAGGATGGCCTGAAGGTGAGAGCTTGACAGCTTGCCTTGACTGATTTCTCCACTCCTTCATTCTTCTTTACCCTAGTGTCTTTCTTCCACAAAACGACAGTATTTATTATAACAGTCTGACATTACAGACAGTACGTGAAACAGAAAGATATAAGGACACTGCCTATTGTTTCTTTTTCTTATCTGTTCCATGACGAAACGGCATGAAACTGATTTTCCTGACTGAATTTCAGGAATGTGTCCGTCTAAAACACTGGCCAATAGTTTTTCCTTGCATACATTGAATAACCTTACATGTCCGTTTGTGCCTTAGGTAATGTTTCTTCTTGGTTGATTATATGTGGCTCTTTGTTTGTTGAGACATGTCACTGTAGCGTACTGTTGCTTTTTAGTTTTCTTCTGGCCTGCCCTGTTCAAAGAAAGCACCAATAAATGCCGTTGCTTGTTTTATCTTGTCTCGTTCTATAAAGCCTGTCTGATTTTTTCCAGATCTTTACAGAGGACCTGACGGAGGTAGAGACGCAGCCCAGGGACAAGGTGTTGAACTTCCTGAAGGAGGGCTTTAAGGAGCTGGCTATTCCTTACCTGGAGCACATCATCCACGTGTGGGAGGAGACGGGGCCCGAGTTCCACAACGTGCTGATCCAGCTGTACCTGGAGAGAGTCCAGGGCCTCATGAAGCAGTATCTCAACTCACTGCCTGAGGGTACGAACATGAGGGAGGGTTTGTGTGAAAGGAAATGAAGGTGGGGCAACGCTAAATTCATCCTGCATCATCATATGATTGTGTGTCCTTTACCAAAAATAGCAGACCTACAAGCTCGAAACGTTTGGCTATTGTCGGCGTGGGATACCATTGTACGACCAAGGCTTTAAGTTTATCACCAACCATATATAGCCCCCAGTTTGATTCCTGTAGAAATATTGTATGTACATGTTCTTCTTTTGGCATTAAGGATGTATGACTAGAACGTGACTTTAGACTTTATTTAATTTAGTTCGTTTTATGTATTTGCAATTACTGTATAAAGTGATAAAGCACAGAAAGATAAAAAGTTGAGATTACATTCTGGGCCGTGTTGCCACACAACAAGAGCCTGTAGTAAATACCTTGCATACATCATGATTGAATGGAAGCGCTCTGCCACACGCTTGCACACATACATTAAGACAAACTTGTGTTTGTCTACTTGTCACGTTAGTTTAACTCTGAGAGTGTATAGCTGTAACCAAATGGACACATGTATACATTATTAGTCTTACACATATTGGTGGAAAAACAGACCATGTCAGTTGAGCGGTTAATTATTTAATTATTTCTTAAATTAATTCAGTAAATTACATGTGTGAAGTGATTAGACACAGGAAGAGTGAAATGACAGCCTGTGCATGTGAGATTGAAAAGACTAAGGGGCTTTAATAACCATCTTTACCACACAGGGGGTGGGATTTTTAAAGAACACAAATGATATAATTTGACACCCATATACAGTAGGTATTTGAAATGAATTGAAATATTTTGTGCAATTACAATTCTAGTCCTCATTATTTAATCGTGATTATTAATTATGATTTTTGGTGTCACGATATGTTTTTGTTGCTCATTGAGCTTCTTGGGGGCATATTATTGTTCAAATGGAGTGTAATTGTCTGTGTGATTATATTGTTCCACTTGGTGGAGAGATGGGTTTTACAATGTTCTAGCTCTCCTTAGGGAATGATGAAGAGATTAGGGCAAAGCGCAACAGCTGACCAAATACAATGTCTGAATTAATTGACCAGTTTCACAATTGGATAAATAGTGAAACCTGAAATCATGATTTTCGATTAATTGTGCAGCCCTAATTACAATACCGCCGCTGGTTAAACAAACCAACCAACCAGCTGGCACGATGGATGGCCAAGCTCCTAGCTGTCTGTTTGTTGTTTATCACCACTAGCCCTTACCCGTTCAAAGATATGAGCTCCGAAATGATGTGCAGTGTGTGGATTATGGGATGTGCACTGTGCACACAGTATATGAGGGATGGAAAGTAACTTTAACTGGTGCTTGCATGCTAATATGTAGGAGCATCAATGTAAGAAATACCCGTTCCATTTAACGGCTACAGAGATACTGTGTACCGATCTGCATGATTTTGGACAACATCTGTAACAGGGCCAGAACCACCCCCCCCCCCCCCCCCCCCCCGCCCGCCCGCCCGCCCGCCTGCCCGCCTGCACACACACACACTCCCCCCCCCCCCCCCCCCGTGTGTGTGTGTGTGTGTGTGTGTGTGTGTGTGTGTGTGTGTGTGTGTGTGTGGGTTTGTGTGTGATTGTGCATGGCCTGAACAACAGCGCCCCTCCCTTAACATGTGTGGTCACAAAAGGTACTGTAGGCTAAATAGATATAGATACACCATAAAAATGCAATTATACAGCATACGATTTGTGAAAGTGACAAACGGGCTTCACAGTTATGTCAGGTGTGTTCATATGCTGATGGTGATGCGATTTCAGATCAATTGCTCCAGCCACTGAGGAGAAACGCGGTTTCAGACAGACAGACACTCAGACAGACAGACAGACATTCGGAAAATTATATGTTAGATAGCCCTTACCCGTTCAAAGATATGAGCTCCGAAATGATGTGCAGTGTGTGGATTATGGGATGTGCACTGTGCACACAGTATATGAGGGATGGAAAGTAACTTTAACTGGTGCTTGCATGCTAATATGTAGGAGCATCAATGTAAGAAATACCCGTTCCATTTAACGGCTACAGAGATACTGTGTAGCGATCTGCATGATTTTGGACAACATCTGTAACAGGGCCAGAACCACCCCCCCGCCCGCCCGCCCGCCTGCCCGCCTGCACACACACACACACTCCCCCCCCCCCCCCCCCCCCCGTGTGTGTGTGTGTGTGTGGGTTTGTGTGTGATTGTGCATGGCCTGAACAACAGCGCCCCTCCCTTAACATGTGTGGTCACAAAAGGTACTGTAGGCTAAATAGATATAGATACACCATAAAAATGCAATTATACAGCATACGATAAAAATGCAATTATACAGCATACGATTTGTGAAAGTGACAAACGGGCTTCACAGTTATGTCAGGTGTGTTCATATGCTGATGGTGATGCGATTTCAGATCAATTGCTCCAGCCACTGAGGAGAAACGCGGTTTCAGACAGACAGACACTCAGACAGACAGACAGACAGACAGACAGACAGACATTCGGAAAATTATATGTTAGATGGATACGCACACCAGGGTGACTGAGGGCACTTTCAGGGTACAGCTTCTGCACTACCAGTCTCTCTGAACACTTTATTTCACTGTAGCGAAGATAGCCAAATGTAAAAGTTAATATGGCTAGTATCACATGCAAACAACCAAAGAATAGATGCGAATAGATGCGGTTTTGTTCAGGTTTATCCCAAAAATATGCTTTGGGTGGCTGTTTTGTTTTTCTGTCTCTGTATGTACAGTATACAGGGACTGACCTGAAATTGTGGTCTGGCTTCAATTTTGTAATTTCATTACAAATGGTTGAGCCTAGGAAAAGAGAGGTAACAAAGCCGTTCACTTGTCAGAGCTTAGTTACAGCTCCATCCGAGGGCTTAATTCTCCTATTGGAGGATGCGGAGTGGATTTCCCTGAATAGGACAGGCCTTTCAGCAAAAAGCTCCCTATTCATGCCTGGACCTCAACCTATTCCCAATAGAAATACAGTATCAACCTCCCTGATTTCTCATGGTGCCTTGGATTACAGTGCCACACGTGGATTAAGTTTTCCTCTTTTGCGTTGTCATCCAAGGAGTAGTCTTGCACAACTCGGCTCGTGTCGGAGCTCATTATTCACTCCATCCGTCTCTGTGCATTAGACCCCATTTAATGTCCATCCAGGGACTGTTGATGCAAATGGTCCTGTGGGCTAAGTGTCCCACATTTACAGAGATGCTGATTAATGTGAACTCTGCTGGGAAAATAAACTAATATAAGCAAGGAAATAAATAATGGGATCCTTAAGGGCTGGGTACCTGCTATCCTGCTAGGGGACTTACTGTACGTGACAATGTGTGTCAAAAATTAGGTAAACGCTCAAGCACAATACCCGTCATTGTACACAGTTGTCAACCATGACTAGGACTTAATACGGTAAAATGGGTCATGTTTATTTTAGTAGGCAACAAAATGTAATTAGACTTTAGACATTTAAATGGGTACCATTGTCTTTCTCTGTGACATGCTGTAGGAGTACCCGCAGTGCCAGCAGGTAAAGAAGAAGGTGACCTGGGGGAGTTCAGGAACAAGTTGCTGTGTTTCCTGGAGGTTTCCACCAGCTATGAACCAGCGAGACTCATCAGTGACTTCCCCTTTGATGGTAAGTACGTACTTGGGTTCCCACCTCAACGAGAAAGGATTTTGCATTTCAGAGTTGTTGACGGTGTACTGCATACCTTCTATTCATATACCAGCTATAGTCAGTTATGTAACATCCCGAGTTTCCCGAGTTTTGGGCCGTTTTTGAAAGAAAATTGCATGTTTGACCCCCATACCAACCCCATCTTTCAAACATGGCAGCCATAGAAAACATAATGGCTGCTATCTCAAGAATGCCTGAACGGATTTCCAAGCAGATTTTCTTCTTTGAAAGCTGTGAAAGGCGTGCACACATGTGGTGCATGATCTATGCATGGGCGTGCATGATCCGTGCACTATGAATTACATGGAAGTCTATGGAGACTTGTGGCAGCCTGGTACTTTGTCAGCCATTTTTAAAGGGTAAGGTATGTGTTAATAACCGATGGATATTCCATGTTTCAGCTGATGGGATTTCATGGTGTATGTTGTATTCTTAATAAGAGAGGAAGGCTAACACACATTGAACTGTCACCCAGGTCAACATACAGTAAATGCACATATGTTGTTAATATGTTAATGTTACATGTTATATTTAACTGTGTTTCCCCCCTCTTAGGCCTTTTGGAGGAAAGGGCCTTGCTGCTGGGCCGGATGGGAAAACATGAGCAGGCGCTCTTCATCTACGTTCACATCCTTAAAGACACTCGCATGGCAGAGGAGTGAGTAGTTTTAATCACAGCTACAGACTAATCAATACACAATCAACTATAATCTTTTGCTGGCTGCCTGCTTGATGGCTCACAATTTACTGTAAGCACTGTAAATTATTTTAGAACATGGCCTTTAGTCATGTGTTCATCTGCCTTATGTGCGCTGTGTATGACAGTTTCATCTTTACAGTACATTTTTTGAATAAATTCATTTAGTCAAACAGTTAATCAAGCCCTATTTTACAAGCAGATTATAACCAGATTAAGTTGACAAATGATGTTTTCTCTGTGTTTTGTACCTGCTGTAGGTACTGTCACCGACATTATGACAAACTCACCGAGGGAAACAAAGATGTATGTAATGCAGTTTTAACGTTTCATCAGTGTCCTACTTTATGTATTGACCAATAGTGTCTCTTGCATGGCACCATCTGTTTCTCAGTGTATTGTAAACATTGTAAATAGGTTGCGCGTTTTCCTAAACTAAAGTATGCACCAATGTCACCCAGACAAATTATAGTTATTACATTTATTGTGCTTGGCATTAAAGGCTATTCTGATTCATTCATGTTCCACCTACCAGGATGAGGTAATAGTCTCAGCTAAAGTAGAAGCATAAGGAATTTTCCCACGAGGAATATCTGAGTAATAATACAAAGAATGGAGGACATATCCATTGCACCAAAGTCAAGTGCTTGGTTTAAGATACTTAGATACATAGATTTACTTACCATTTATATGATTCATTTCTAGATATAGTATGTCCGTATGGATTTTGTCATCTATCCCAATCGCACTCTGCCTGTATGTCTATAATGTGCTGTTAAAATCTGTGCATTACTATTGCCAATATAGCCTACTGTATCTCTATAACAAATTCCACAAAGACAAAAGCCAAGTATTGTATGGCTTAATATTTTAAATGTTATACCATGGGTATTCAAATGTGGGCTACTGTGCAATTTAATTCTGACAACATGGAAGCAACTATTAACTAGTGTTGATTTTGTCAACTAAAACTATGACGAAAAATGTTCGTCGACTACCTTTCTTGACTGAGGAAAACAAAATAAAAACTAAAAACGAATCTATAAGGGCTAAAATACATTGACGATTTCATCAACAAATATAAACTAGACTAAAATGTTAGTGAGGCACTAGTGTAGAAGAGATCCAGTAGAACTAAAAAACAAGTCATTTTATGTTTAGTTGCACTCGGGTGCTGCGCTCTGAAAATAGCAGATCTACAAGCTCACAATGCATCGCAAGTTTGTAGATCGGCTATTTTCAGCATCCAACCAAGTGTAAAATCGCTAGCATTTTTGTCTACAAAACCAACTGTAGATTTAGTCGACTAAAATCTTATAATACTTGGTAGACTAAACTAAAACTAAAACTTTTCAGGTGACTAAAATATGACTAAAACTAAATGACATTTTTATTCAAAAGACTACGACTAATCAACACTGCTATTGTATTAAGCCCTTGTGTGTGTTGCCCTTGTAGGTGTATCTGTCCCTGCTGAGGATGTACCTGTCCCCTCCTGACGTGCACTGTCTGGGGCCCATCAAGATGGAGCTGTCAGAGCCTCAGGCAAACCTCCAGGCTGCCCTGCAGGTCCTGGAGCTGCACCACAGCAAGCTCAACACCACCAAGGTACAACACACTTCACTAAGAGCAGGGGTCTTCAACAGGGGGTCCTCAGAGTTACAACAGGGGGTCCTCCAAATCTCTGAGTGATAGAAAGTTTTTTTCTCCTTTTTTATATTAACGATTTGAACCCTAGAGTCCATATTCGGAGAACTTTAGCCAAAAATAGCAGATCTACAAGCTCACAACGCCTCGCGCTGCGAGGCGTTGTGAGCTTGTAGATCGTCTATTTTTGGCAAAGAGCTTTGTAGGGGAAAAAGAGCAGACTAAGTACATAGTGAAATGTCAAGTTTATTAAGTATTGACGGTTCAAGTGGTTAAATATCTGAAAACACACGTTAACATGAATCCAAAATACACTGTTGATCGTGCTGTCAAACAATGAAACTATATCTATGAACAGATTTTGGGGGTCCCTGCTTCATCTCTCTCTCAACTAAGGGGTCCTTGGCCTGAAAACGTTGAAGACCCCTGACTAAGAGTATCGTCAAGTCCAAATAGAAATAGGAATTTCAACCCCTTTTTGTTGTAAAACACAAAACTAAAGAGATTTGGGAAGTCCGCAAACATTCTCTGTAACTGTAGCTGCAAGAGAAGTCATAGACATTATTTTGTTTGCAGTATTGTCATCGATGATGGACACCGTTCTGGCCTTGCATTACCACACGCTTCAACATCTAAAAGCCTTTCATTATTTGGCCTATAATTAACTTGTCTAATACGTTTCTAATTTCACACTTTTATCTTTGAAATTATGAAGTTTAACTGCTGGCTTGAATGCTTGATTCATTGTCTGTTATGAAGACCCTCACTCACCTTCACGTCACGTGGGCCAGTTGATAGGTAGCCACCGAATATTGGTGCTCCATATGTGGAGATATTCCCATATATGTAGATACCCGGCGGAGCTCGCTAAGTCTGACCTTACAAACTCCATATTTGGACATGGCTGAGATATACTCCATAGATGGAGAAAGCGCCATATATGGAACCGGCAAAGACATCCAGCTGCTGACATCAGTATGACGAGTGTCCATCGCGCCCTAAGTTTAGATGCCAGCAGAAGCACCTGCCGACATGACTCCTATAGTTCAGCTCACGGAGAGACCCCCATAGCCTTATGTATGAGTCGGGATATCTGGCTTAAAACCCAGTTATCTCATAAGCATGAGGGTTTATATCTCGGTTAAGTTCTCACCGGACACCATTGCGATGGGTTCTAATCCTGGACAACCAGTCCCTTTGAGTAGTATTTTACAATTGTCTGTAGTATGAGAAGAGAGGTGTGTGTCACAGTTGCCTTTGGGAGGGGGGGGGATGCTGTGATTGGTTCTATGCAACTAAATGAACTGTCTTCATCGATAGGAAACCAATGTCTCACCTCCTGGTAGATTGGTAGATAGTGACATTTTCATGAAAACATTTCCATTTATCTTTTCTGTCAAAAAACAGCACTTTTCTGTCAAAAAACAGCACAAGAAAAGCCCATACAATATACTGTACAGAGAAGAATGTACTGTATACATACTTTGCTGCAAGAATTTCAGTTGAACTTGAACATAATGGTTGCTTCATTGGACAGTATGCTGGAAAGAGGTAGGAAGCCTGATGTGTGCCCATTAATTTGCTGAGATACAAAGAATCTTATTGGAGTAGCATAGCATACTATAAGATGTGGGCTGCCCTGTCTTCAATGCTTTGTGAATTCAGGCTTGATTTAAACAGTATTTGCATATTCATGGTTTACCACAAAAAACTTTACCACAAAAAACTACAAAATTGTAGTCATTTCATACTGTAAGTTCTACATAGCATGAAAAGTATGCTAAAGAGATGTTTTAAATACGTTGCCTACTTTGTCTCTTCCTTCAGCACTGTATCAGATTGTGCCTTGGCTGAACCCCACCCATCTGGTACAGGGTAAAACGAATTATAAAAATCACTTGCAGATACTCTTTGACCTATGTGTCTTATTAATCACCCCTTTGCTCGTTTGAGTCGTACTGCTGGTTGAGACATGCTGTCTAGGCACATGTGATGTTGATGGCAACCATATGGTATTAGCTGTCATAACAACGAACGCCATTAGACAGCCCGGCATTTAGGTTGGCATTAATCAGGGGATGTTACGTTGGAATATTGAATGTAGACTGAACTGAACTTGCAACATATGTGTTTAATATTATGTTGTATAGGCCTAAGAGATGTAGGGATTTCTCTTGTTGGGAGCAATCCCTCTTGATGGACAAGATTCCACAGAAGAAAGAAAAAAACAGGCATTGACATAAATACAGTATATTTGCCAGCAGGCTTTGATTAAAATCCTGCAATCCTGAACTAAACAGACGCAGGTTTACGTGAAGGACCTTTAATGCGTTACGTGCAGGCCTTAGATGTAGGTGCTTATCATATACTATGTCTGTCATCAGAAATAGAATAGAAAGCTAAATGAAAACCATTTGGTCTTGTGGTTTCTACTGCCCCAACAGGCTGCAGACAATACTTTGTATTTTCAATGTCCCAGGCTCAAATCCGGCATATGACGTACTTTATGCCACATTTCCTTTCCCCTGTGTTTCCAATCTGTCCCATCACTCACCACTCACCCTCAAAAAAAAATGTCTTTGTCTCTGTGTTTTGAACAGGGAAGTTGGGAGTAGAGCCCAATCAATGTCAGATTTTTGGGACCAACGCCAATCATGATTTTTTGATCTATTTTATGTTGCAAAAGTGCAAAATCTTGAAATGTATTTAAAAGAAAAGGCAAATGATAGACAATCAGTGATGACATTACGTGCGCATCCCGCATCAAAAACTCATTCAAGTCACCCAGGGACTCATTCATGTCATGGTCCTGGGGTCCCGGGGATGCGCCTCCATTGGAGTCCATGTTAAAATAATTTACCGCATCGCGGTAAAAGAAAAAAAAAAAGAAATTCCACAGACACCAACATTGTTCATGGGCGAAAGCATCCTACTTTACCCTACGTTAACACATATAAAATCCACGTAGAAAGTCTTAAACGGGCGATAGAAACATCAATGTTTTGATTCCACAGACGTCCGACGCCATTTTGCGCGCGTAAACTTTATATTGAGGACTCATAAAACTTTTCTGGGACCCATTTGAATGACCACCTGTGGGTCCCGGGACCCATTACATTGAAAACCTAGTAACATCACTGGACAATATATTGATAGACTGATAGATCGGACCGGCTCTATTTGGAATTCCACTATGATTTTATGAGACACAGAGAAAGACTTTACAGGAAAGTGTGAGGAGAGAAGTA
The DNA here is from genome assembly GCF_963921795.1 of Nannobrachium achirus. Taxonomy (NCBI): domain Eukaryota; kingdom Metazoa; phylum Chordata; class Actinopteri; order Myctophiformes; family Myctophidae; genus Nannobrachium; species Nannobrachium achirus. Next base: position 37,427,693 of record NC_137827.1, on the reverse strand, counting down.
TTCAATCCCAGGCCAAGGGAAGGGCCACTCATGGGTGGCCCAATTTCGGAAGTGCCTTCACCAACACTGAGAGCTCTGTGCTTTCAGCATTACCAAGTCACAGCCTGCCAACTGCAGAGGATCACTCCACATACTCTGCTGTGTTGGCCAAGCAATGGAAACCTCACCTTAGTGGAATGAAAACAGTCTCTCAGCAGACTGTGTTCTGCTTCTCTCCCTATCTTATCACATAGAGCGAGAGCCGCAGTCTAATTAAGGTCCTCCATTGAATCTGTGTAAATATTTTAGTAGCAGAGGTGCTCGGGTTTAAGTACTTATCTCTCACGGAATGTGCCTTAGCAAAGCACAGTGATAATGGTAAAATCATTTTATTTTTCGTAACTGTTTGTGAACAAATAGTTTACTTAGCCACACAGTAAAGTTTACAGTAAACAATTTTAACCTGTCTTGGCAGGTTTAGAGAAGGGGACATGGTCATTTGGAGTTGGTGTAGAGGAGGCACTGAGGCAATGCAATTGCACCTGTTGGTTAACACTTTGATGGAGGACCTTTGATAGACAAAATGTTATTTTTTGCATCACAGCAAAACCATGAAGATGACTACGGCTCAGACCCTTGCACTCATTACTATACTGTAGGTTGCTTGTAATGTTGTGCATGTTGTTAAAACACTTAACAGGTTGTGCCGTTGAAATTGTGATTCACTTGTGAATGTGACTGCTAAAGTATGGACATAAAATGTAAAACAATTTGGAAATGGTAAAATGTAAAACATGTAAATTGGAAATGGTTGTGTGTGCACAGACAATGTCAAACCACAGACATTTGAAGTTAACCACGTAAACCCTAAACACCCACAGAGCTCTATACTTTGGGCCCTATCTTGCGTGTCGCCTTACCCCTTATGCCTAAACTTTTAGGCATGTTTTACTATTTTGAAAAACTGTGAAAATAGTCGATCTACATACACTTTACCTCTTTTCCCTCTTTACCAAATATCTTTGCCAAAAATGGCTGATTCGCTAGGAACCCACATCTCGTCTAGCTTCGCTTCGCTCTAGCTCAGAGGGAGCTCCCTCATTGATTTTAATGGTAGTGCACTTTCATTTCCCTTGGCTCTGCTCTGTGTCTTCCTTGCCAAGATTACAAGAAGACGGGAGAGCAAACACAGCATTGTGATGCCGAGGCAGTGTGCGGCTGACGCCCGCACCATGCCCAGCCGCACACAATGTTGTGGTGTTTAGACACACACTGTGCCACACACATCTCGCCTATACAAGTCCCTGCCAATGTGACCAAATCCATTTACACTTTGAAGAGCCTCCTGGGAGAACATGCGGATGCACTGAGAAGGCGGTACTGGGAACGAACTGTAGGGCCAAATGCAAATGTGCACAACTTTGGATCCCATTGCGCTGTCAGAGGGGCTGCGTTGTGTTGAGCTGTAGCGTGTTTTCCTTTACTACAACCACCCTATACAGCCCTGAAGTTATGATGGAGTCCATATGGAGTGGGTTCACACTGTATGAGCTCAGCACTGTACAGCCACACAGCAATAAGTGATTGACACCTTTGGCTCTCACCTTTCTTATGGTGAGAACATGAGCATCCACTGAGGATAAGCTGGAGCCTGGAAGTAATGGCATAAGCCATTGTTTGGTCCATCTCACTATTACGGACACCTTTTTGTTTTCTCCAGTGGAACCCACAGAATTAGAAATGGATCAAATTAACACAGAGGAGTCACCGTGTAGAACTGTAGATTGTAGCATTTTTCCAGAGGGAGAAACCATAAGAGTGTGTCTGGGTCACTGTTTCCTTTAGTGAGTTACACTTCCCATATTAATTCAAAGGAGTTTCAGTCTGAGGTACCACGATAAGAATGTGTAATACACACCTCTGCCTCTCATCTCCCTTGAGTAGGCTACACTCAAAAGTCACTAAATACACTTAGGCTTTAAAAAGTCTCCCAAGAGGACGTGGACATCTAAGAGAGGAACCCCTGAGAAGGACACATTTGGAATGGTGATATACGATGCATGTTTGAGTCTTTGTCTCGTTATTTTGGAATTTAGATCACAGTGGGGGTGGGGGTTTTTTCTGTTCAGTTGCCGAGTGTAAAAATGGACATTCTATACTTTGTACTGTGTATACTTTTTCTAAACTACTGCATAGAACAAGAATGTGTTGCACACATCTTTGACCCTCCCCTCCCCTCAATGAATTCCCCCCAGAGTGATTCAATGCCGTTAGACTTTGAAAAGCTTCCAGGACAAGATGAGGAGAAATTGGGAATGATGACGTTGGCCAAACCATGTAGTCAGTCTGAATGTGTACAGCTTTACATCATACTGTTCTTCAGGGTGACTGTTATTTTAGGAGGTTTTCTTTTTAGCACTGTTAGTCTGTTTCCATAGTAGCTTGTTCCTCACATCCCTTGACCGTGATTACATAAATGTTTTATTTGTGTCCAGGGGAAGATTTAGTCATTGCCGGGGCAGAGAATAATGCAAAAATACATTAAAAGTTAAAACGAAAGGTTTTAAATGAAAATTCAACGGTACAATTGAAAAGGAACACTTTTAAAGCATAAGCTCTTTCTCGGGCAGCAAGAATATTTAATCGTAGGAACCTATTACTGATCCGTACTGTACAGTACGTACAAAAGTCTGTTCTTATTGTTTCTGTAGCCTAGTCATACTAATGTAGCATATTTTTAGAGTACTGTGTAAATACGTATTCCTTGGCATTATCCAGTGGCTTAGCTCCCTTTCATATTTGGGTACTTTGCCTGTTTGAGAAAACTATCCCCTCTTTTTATGTGGACAACTCCAAAGGAACACGATTTGATCTGGTTAAATTTATAATTCCAAGTGCTTGGTCTTGTTTTCAGTTAAACATCATCATTATGATGTGAATTGGGGCTTTTAAGCCGTGACATCATTTTGTAGGCAGAGGAGAATCTGCCCCCAGAGCATTTTCTGTCCCTCGCTATTTCAAAAAACAACGACTAAAGTATAATTCTAACACTTTCCTTTCAACAACAAAGAGAAGAAAAATGTGTAAATAGTAAAAATAGTAAAAAGATTCACGGAAACTGGGGGCAGAAATTCTCCTCTGCCTACAAAATGATGTCATACTTAACAGCCCCATAGGCCAGTGAGGTGTCTGTAGGAGGCCTTTTGAAATGGTCTCTGTTTGCCCTAGGCTATCAACCTGCTGCCGGCAAACACCCAGATCCGAGAGATCCGAGTCTTCCTGGAGAGTGTACTGGAGGAGAAGGCCCAAAGGAAACGCTTCGACCAGGTGCTGAAGAGTCTGCTGCAGGCTGAGTTCCTCAGGGTGAGACAGAGGCTCCATTTAACTGTTAATGTGTTCGTTTATTTGTTTGATTTTTGCGGGTGTTCTCCTGTGGATACATTTGTCTTCTGTACAATTTACAATCCAGAGCGACTTAACAATAAGCAAGGTAATAAATAAACATCGATACATTAACCCATTTAGAACGGGTACACATTTTGTGTATCATTATTTTATGCTTTAACTATTGAAAAATAACAGATATACAAGCTCACACAGAAATGTTTCTATATCAGCACTCGGTGCCGTGCTGTGAGCTTGTATATCTGCTATTTTTCACTGGTTAGCGCATTCAATAATTCTAGGCCTAAATGGGTTAAAAGTAAAGAAATAGTAGGCTAATCTAAGAAAACGGATAAACCAAGCACCTATTCAGGGGAAAAATGCTATCTAAATTATATGTATGGTCATTGAGTGCTATGGTAAGTGCTATGGGCTAAGGTGGAGTCTGAATAGGTGAGTCTTCAGACCACGGCGGAAGCTAGGGAGTGAGTCTGTAGTTCTTGGTGCAACTGGGGGTTTATTCCACAGTTTGGGGGCCAGGAGGGTGAAGAGTCTAGGACAAGTTGATCGTTGTCCTGGGTTTTTTAGTGAAGGTTCTGTCAGCATCCCTGTGTTGTTAGCTGATCTGAGTGCACGGGTGGGGTTGTAGGGTTCAATCAGACTTTGAAGGTATGGAGGTGCTATCTGTCTGCTATCCATTGTATGTTTTGTTATTTACTACTACTTAATAATAATTCATAATAATAAAATAATCTGCTTTTTACTGCAATACATTTCTAAAGTAAGGCTTCATTATCAGCAGAAATGTAAAAGGGTGTCCAGAAAAAATCTGCAGTCAAAAAACAGGAAAATACAGTACAGTCAATGATGGCTAAGGCTTAAGAAGTAACTTGTTCTCAGAATCTCTGCGGATTAATAACATTTGGGTTTAGGACATGTTTTACGTGGCTGTCCCTGTTAAAAGAGTTCTTCAGGGTGAAATGAGGTAATCTTTATTCATTATCTTTTTTTTCCCCCCTCAATTTCCCCTTAGGGGATTACCAAAGTTCTACAGCAAACTTACAATTTGTTTTATGTGGGCATTTAAAAGAGATTTAACTTCACTCCTTAAAATAAAGGCATAATCTAACACAGCTTCCATTTAATGTGGTTATCTGCTGATTGTGGCTGAGTAAAATATAGAGCCATTTTCTGCTGATTAACTTTTAAGATATTTCTGCTTTATTGAGCTACAACAATGTGAGCAGAAAGGATCGTCATAGGCTGGAAATTAAATCCAGAATGTTTTGATTATCTATTAGCAGTGCCTAATTTATAAATGATCAGATGCTGGAGCCCATGAGTCTGATTTTATTTCCTCTTTTCTTTATATATATATATAAACATATACTTTTCATAAAACAAAATGTATTGATTTAGCCATACAATAGCCCCAGAAAGTCAAAAAATTGATTTATCAGGGCATTCACAGAAGAATGTAGCAATATTTATTTATGAACGATTCTGTCAACAAAAAACTAAAAAATAGGAGGGGGAGGCGCATAGAAAGTCCTCTCTCTCTGTCTCTCTCTCTCTCGTCAACTGTGTCTTCACTTACTTAATTTCTCTTCTGTCTGTGCGTAGAATATGAAGAAAATGTAATTAATGAGGGTTGAATCTTGTTTCATTTTGTGAAAGATTTCTGGGTAAAAAAGGCATGAGAGAATCCTGAAATTGGTCACATCCTGAGATTCCTAGTCTAAGTATAAGACACACAGAAACCCAGACGGACAGAGCAGTGAGATAAAAATAAATGCAGTCCTTACATTTTACATGCTCTAACTAGACGTTGTGTTGTCTAATGTGAACTAGGCAAGTCCCACTCTTAATATTGTGTATGATAAACCTTTATCCTCAGTACTGACCTGTCCAGTCTGTTCAGTGCAGTGCTCAAGGAAATCTTCACCCGAGCACCTATTGTTGTAAAGTCATTATTTCTCACAAACATCATGTCTCTCTCTTCACGTTGGTCTGACTCTACCCTCTCTATTATCAGGTTCAGGAGGAGCGAATCTTCCACCAGCAGGTGAAATGTGTCATCACAGAGGAAAAGACCTGCAGGGTCTGCAAGAAGAAAATAGGGAACAGGTAACACTGTTAGCGTTATCATTTTATCTATTATATAAAGTCTATGTTCATGTGTGGTGGTGTTATCTGCTTGACGAGATTTTGGAACTTTTTTTTAGGCCAGCGCCTTGCGTTTTCACCTACTGTAGGTAGGGCTGTCACAATTATTACATAATCGTCTAATCGTGATTATTTGACATTATCGCAATTATTTTGTCATAATCGTCATAATCGTGAATGTTGAAAAATGTCCGAAATAGTGGAAATAGCCGATCTACAAGCTCACAACGCGTCGCATCGCGATGCGTTGTGAGCTTGTAGATCTGCTATTTCCACTATCAAAGTTATTTTTTAAGTAGTAAGTTGTCAAATATGTCAGTAATTTCTTTGTATATTTAGCTTATGTGTCATATCTACCATGTACAACTTCAAAGCCTAAAAGCCAAACAGAAATGAAATTATCAACGACAAAAACACAATTAAATTGTTAATCGCCAATTATTTGAGTGACAATTAACCGTCATTTAAAATGTCACATCGTGACAGCCCTAACTGTAGGAGAAACACTATAGGTTGACACACAGCTTAATTGTGCTTATATACAGTATACAAAAGTCTTGACCAAGCACTTCTCTTGTAATCTCTATGGTAAATATGGTAAACACCTAAAATGTATCTCTCTTTCTGTCCCCGCAGTGCATTTGCTAGGTACCCCAACGGGGTGGTGGTCCATTACTTCTGCTGTAAAGACCGCACGGTGTGCCCGACTGAGCAGTAACGCCCTTCTATCTGTTTAACATGAGCCATGCCTGGGGGTCGTCATGTGACATTGACTGTTTACCAGTAAACGGTACCCCCTCTCCCCGCATTCTCCCAGTGGACTCCCCTGTTCAATCATCTATGAAGAAGAGATGTGCTGGAAGGTAGAAAGGGGCACCACTTGTACCTGAGCTGTGGAATAGGACTCGATCCACACAGCATATGCCATGTGGACGCAGCGCCACACAGCCTCATGCAGCACCTTGGTCACATGCATGTTTAATGAAGTGGGAGGGTGCTGAATGGGATGTCGGTACTGTACCCCTAACACTGATATTGTGGGTGGCAGACGCTACCTGGAGAACTGCACAGAGAATGGAACCCCCCCCACCCAACCCTGGCAGTGTTGGTGCCACGGTCTCTACCCGTCGAGCAAGACAAGGAATAGCACCCCTCACCCTGGCAGAGGCCTTGCTCTCATTGTGTTGCACACAGACTCTTTCTAGAAGTGTGGGCGTTGCTCACTTACTCCTTTCTTTCTCTCTCTCTGTTTTTCTCTGCACGAGGAGCCTGGTGGAATGTGTCCAGCAGAGAAAGAGAGAGAGAGACGTTGACATTTAAAAGCATGTGTCACTGTAACGCTAGAGGGGATTCATGCCCCTGCACCTTTGCCTTTTGAAGAGAATGGTCACTATTGACAGGAGAGACTCTCAGAGGAACTACTAGATAATACAATATCGTCTCGGATGCATGGGGACAAGTCAAAGCTTCTTCCTAATCTTTTTCCGTACCCCCCCCCCCCCCCCCCTCCTCCTCTTGTCCTTGCACTCTGTAGGCCCCGACCACTGCTTAACCCATTTAGGCCTAGAATTAGAAGGATTCAAAAGACACTTATGGAATCGGGTCAAAATTCTAATGTTCACGACTTTTCAAAAATAGCAGATCTACGAGCTCGCAATATCTGCTATTTTTCAATAGTTAAAGCATAAAATAATGATACACAAAATGTGTACCCGTTCTAAATGGGTTAATACGCCATAGACTCTACAGAACTGCTCTGAAATGCCTTGTATGACTCCTAAGATTGTACTCACAGTGATTTCAGCCATGTTTTCTTTTTCCATTATATATTTGTGTTGCGATATTTGCTATAGGCCTAAACGAAACCTCACTTGTGTCATTTGTGCTGTTTGTTACTGTCAGTGTTTGTCTCTCGAGGCCAAGGAGAAGCTGTGCTCTTCCATGGTCCACATGTGCAGCCATGCTGCTTTTAGCTGGCTTTGTTTTGTTTTGGTTTTGTTCCATAATTCATTAGGTCATGTTTCAGCACTGGTTGACACAAAATATAGATGCAAACAATAGTGCGCACTCACAAACCTAGCCTTTCAGATGATTTATTTAAAGTGCACATTAGTGGTCAGACACAAGCATGTTTCAGCACAAAGCCTTTGTCAGTGTCTTTTTCCTAGACCTGGAAGTGACCCCTATTTATAGACAATCAATTGATGTGTACAAAATAAATGAATACTAACAAATAACTCGATATAGATATTCTTAAACGTTTCACATGTGTTCTATTGGTTTACTTTAAAAAAAATTTACACTTCAAAGATAATTTACACCATACTCAGTTCCCTCTTCTTTTTTTTACTTTTCTAGGCAGATCACAAATGTTTGGCACTTTAAATTTGAACGGATGTCCTGTTTATTTATTAATGCTTTAGCCTCATAAGAACTGTAGAGACAGACAGGTCATAAGTTAAGACTTAAATGTATGAAGAATGTGTGTGGCAATATTATAATCAAATACTTATATCAACCGTCCGGCCATCTGGTAATTTAAGAAGCATGATTGTTAGTTAGCCAGATGACTGTGGAAGAGTAATTAGAAATCGTCCTCAAATTGTAATATTTTGATGTAATACTCTTTCTGATTCTCTAATTAGAGTGACTTACATTGAGTGACCAGATAGGAGTTCAGTTGAGGATTTGTGATTTAGTGGTCTCTGATAGACCACCATTTGATTAATTGATCAAAATTAAACTAACACGTTGTGTTTTGTGGATATCTTATTAAAATGTAGGGTACTGCACCATACAATCTCCCATTTTGAGTTATCCGGCTGACTTACCCAGCTTCTTAAAATACTCCCACTGCTTCTGAGGTGTTTGCAGAGGGTCTGTGTCACGACTGTTCAAGTAGCCTAATTTTTATTATCCAAACTGGATTGTGGTACCACTGCGTGTACTGTATCGGGGGTGTGTTTGAGAGTTAAATGAAAGTTTTCTTATGGAAGGTATTTTATTTCTGAACAACGACACAGCAAGATACTGTGTGTATGTTTGGCTTAAATCAATAATAAACGCATTTCCACTTGAGTTTGTGTCTTGTGAGAAACATTGGAGTGACATTACTGGCGTGCAACATGTTTGACGTTTATGGGATCTTTTTACAGACGGCGCATTCGAGTCACCATCGTTATTCACACTTGGTGAAATTGGTAAGTGGAAAGCATGACATTGTGATCTCAAAGCTCTTGGAAGGGTTTGCCTTCATTGGTAAATATCACACCATTGTACTATTCATGTACATTCTTCTCGTGATTACATGGAACACGATACGACTTGAATGCATCGATAAATCTGATTGGTGTGGTAGAGAAAAGAATGAGCCGCACTTTGATTCCCCTGTCATCTCATCTGCAGAAATTGACCAAATATGATGTCTGAAAACTGAATTCCCCATCCAGATCATTACAGTACTCTAACGGACACTTTGGTAGAGGGTTGTGAACTTACCTGGCCATGATGTCACTCCAAAGGTGAGTAAAGAGAATGTGCTGTATTTTGTACTTTTAGTTTTTTGGGATTTTTTATTTTATTTTTATGTCAACTTGCTGCTTTTACTATTTGAAGATCCAGATCCGAATCCAGTCCTGCTTTTCTTCTTGGCAAAATCAACAGGAAGCGGAGCATTTTATTTAAAGTTAAATAAAACCGCATGCCTACGTTTTTGTGATGCCCTATGTTGTCAGAATCTGCTTTGTTTCCATTCGATTATGGGCTAAAAGACTGACTTTGAGAGCTGTTTCACCAAACTGATGATGCACTTAAACCACATGAATCCCATGCCTAAATGTAAACTAATGGACATCTACACCTTCAGACCCTCGGGGCTATCGGGGGCATAATTAAATGGTTGTAGTAATCCTAGCCTACTATTACTCCTGAAATTATAACCTGCAGATGGGACATCTCATAACAGTGGTGGAAAAAGTACTCAAATGTTGTACCGGTACTTAAGTATAAGTATCAATAGTAGCCTATATAGAAATATTCTGTTACAAGTAAAAGTTTGAGACACAAAATGTACTTAAAAGGGGGAGACCACCCATTTTCAAAATTGAACTATGTCATTCATATACCTTAGAGGAGTTGTGTGGAAATAAAAAAAAGTCCGCCCCCCCTTCTGTGAGAACTGGAGGATTGAACTCCTATTAATGACATTGAGTTCAATATTGAAAATGGGTGGTTTTCCCCTTTAAGTAAAAGTACAAAAGTATTTGTAACAAAATGTACTTAAAGTAGCAAAAGTAGAAAGTACTCATTATGCAGAATATCCCATTTCACAACTTTTCTTTTGAAAATAGCAGATCTACAAGCTCACATTGCATCGCACATTGTGTGAGCTTGTAGATCGTCAATTTTCAAATGGCCGAAATGTATATAGGGCTGAAGTAGTTACTGTATGTTTTGTAATAATAATCCAAATCTACAATGTAACTAGTAACTAAAGATTTCATAATTGTACTGGAGTAAAAGTACAATATATATAGAAGTAAAAGTATACCTCAAAATACCTTAAAATTGTACTTGAGTAAATGTACTTAGTTACTTTAGGTATATCATATCATACTTTAGGTATATATATCGTATATTGCATCATTATGTGCATTTGGTCTAATTTACATTACTTTGAAAAGATAAAGAGCAACACTACTCTTTTCACATGACAACCTCTCTCCTCCATCTCATCTGCTAGTCCTTCCTCAGATAGTGGCCATTATTCTGACGGGCAAAGGCTCTGGAGAATGGTAAGCACTGTTACTTGTCTTACTAATGGCTTTGATTCGCTGAGCGGAGCCAGGCTGGGGTAACAGAATCACAAACCCAGCTAGGCCTGATGCTCAGCAACAAGACTTAGTCACAGTGAGGCGGCCAACTGCTCTCGTGGGCCCCTCCTCAAAGCGCACGGACACGGATGCAGTACGATGACTACTTGTCTGGGCAAGGAAACAGGCTTTGAGGAGGGGCATAAACACAGCTGAAATGAATAGCATATCTTTAGTGATGGTACATGTTGTTTCAGAGGCTGATCTTAGGACATAATATGGACTTATGGAGGACTCGTGGTTTGCCCTACAGGCCCACTGTCAAGTTGAACCACAGACTTAACAGAGGCACTCACTCCGTTTGTGTGTCACTGAAAAGTCTGTAAGGCAAGAATACCCATTGCTGAATAATTTACAGTGTTTCATCAAATGCTCATACTGTAGGTCTCTTGGTGTTGCGCTGAGGGATGCTGTCATGTCTTGGAATGACACACTAGACACTAGTGTGCAAATGGAAAAGAGTAAGAGGTTGAAATGCTGTAAGGCAAACATGAGTCCCCAGACCTCTCAGGAGCTGTAATTCGTCAGCCCACCTCGGTTTTTATGTTTTGTAAATCTTCTGGATATCCTCAAAGTCACGAGTTAGTGGGAATGCCAGAAACTAGAAATGAATGATGGAAAGATTTATGGCTTTTAATAAGTCTCTTTGTAAAAGTCTACAGCCTATTACGATGTGGCTTTAGTGAGTAATTTACATTACATAAATGTTGCAGTCATAAGGAAAGGTTAGGCCTATATTCCGGGTCTCAAGTGGACAGGGACAAACATGAACATGTTGAAAACATTTATAGATTGTTACAGGACTTTAATTGTGTAAATATAGTATTACAATGTGGTCTTTTAGAGAGAATGTGAGACATTTAACTGCAGCCCGTTTATGCCCATAAATGGTGTTCCGTGATGTGAGGCATTGTTTCAGCATGCGGCTGTACCGTGGCGGGTACACTGTTTAGTATCAGTGATGTCAGCATGCGGACATACATTCTGTAAAATAATAGTTAGATGTACTACAGATCTGTATCTGATCTGTACATACATCTGTCTGTCCCATTGTCATGAATGCGATATCTTAGGAACGCCTCGAGGGAATTTCTTTACATCTGACACAAAAGTCCACTTTATCAAGGCTGAACTGATGATAAGTTGGTGGTCAAAGTTAGAATAGAATAAAATAGAATGCTTTATTGGCAGTTTAAAAAATCACAACAATGTCACCATTTAGAAAACTCCAAAAAAGGTAAAGCTTAGGACATAGTCATAGAACAACACGTAACTAACTGTACAAACAACAAGGGGGGGAACAAAGTTAAAAGCAATACATATAGGACAAGAGGTACTTCAAGAGAAGAATCCAGTCACCAGTGCACAGTGGGCTATCCGGGATAGGGATTTAACTACAGTATGACCAGTCAGAGTGTTGAGAAGGAGCCATGATTTAAGGTCATTCTAGATATAAATCTTGCGAGGGAGTTTAGGGATTTCAGGGCTGAAGGGAGGGCATTCCACTGAATAGTTCAATTGCCATGTGACCTCACAAGACACACTTTTGTCCATAACTCGAGAATAACCATACGCTAATTATGACAGAATATCACCCAAATGTCTAATAGGATAAGATGATGAAGTGAAGGTTTTGGCGGTCAAAGGTCAAGGTCACAATGAACTTATCAACAGTGCTGCATTTCTAGTTTATCTGGATTTGATTCTCTGACTTTTATTCTAATCTGTGCCTTTCCTGTGTTTCAAACTTGTTGCTGCTATCATGCCTGAATTTCCCTCTGGGGATATGATCTTATCATCACTGTAACCCAGTCCTGACCATAACTTCAAAATCCTTCTCTTTCACCACAATTCACTGAGTCATGCAGCAGAATGTTATTTCATTTATTTAGAAAATGCTGAGAATTACGCACAAATATTATTGCGACCGTAGGTCGCATTTACTATCAAACCCTGCACAAAGTGTAAGTCCGTCAGTCAGTCAGTCAGTCAGTCAGTCAGTCAGTCAGTCAGTCAGTCAGTCTGTCTGTCACACCTCACACGTCACACTCTTGCCCTGCTCATATCTCCGCAACCGTTGCCCCGATCCATGCCAAATTTTGCACACACCTTCCTTACCTGCCAAACTACAACCTCCAAGGACCCCCGGAGCTCCAGGGACCCCCAGGTCCCTGGGGGACCCCCAGATGTAAAAAATGACCAAATGTGCTAAACTGACCAAATGACCACCCCCACGGGGCTGCTCACGGGGAATTCCCGGGGACCACCCACTCCTGGTGCTCCAGAACGGATGCAAAAGTGGTGGCGCCCCCAGTGGAGGACCCCCTACACTGCAGCTCACATAAAATGCCGTAACTCCGGCTAGGAGCGACCGGGACAGCCGGGGCCCGTACCTATTCGTCCGCCTTGCCGGCGCGGAGACCCCACCCCTCATTTCTCACATGGCCCTCTTCTAGCGCCACCATGAGGCCGATTCTTGCAAAACACATTTTTGGACACTGCTCCTACAATTTTTGCCCTAAAATCACGCAAATCGGTACACAGTATGTCTACACTCATCCCATCAACACGAATCTCTCCCATATAGCGCCACCTCCAGGCCGATTTTTAAAAACACATTTTTGGACACTGCTCCTACAGATTTTGCCCTAAAATCACGAAAATCACTACACAGTATGTCTACACTCATGTCATCAACATGGATCAGGAAGATTTTGGCAAAACACATTTTTGCCCTATTTGTGGAGATAAGTGACCTACGGCCGCTTATAAGATAAGACGTTTATTTGTCACTGTATGAGAACATACAACGAAATGTTATTTAGTGTATCCATAACACTGACAGCATCAGTAACAAAGAAAATAAAAGCAATAAGCAATGCCATAAAACCATTTGTTTGTCAGTCAGTCAGTCATAAGTCCATAGTCCATAGTCTGTCAGTTCATATAAGACCATCCATATACATGTAATATCATAAGAATAAAATAAAATGGTATAAAATATAAAAGAATAAAAGAAGACAGCAGCCTCAGATAAACATATCATATCATATATAGTTCATAGTTCATAGTACATCTGGCACCAGGCCAGAAAACCAGTTCATGTGCGTGCGCGCGCGTGTGTGTCTGTGCGCTCTTGCGAGTCCAACATGACTTTCACAGCCTTTGGAAAAAAGCTGTTTGACAGCCTGTTAGTCCTGGCCGCAATGACCTTCAGTCTACCTGAGGGGAGGGTCTGGAACAGGTGATGTCCAGGATGTGAGGGGTCCTTGTAGATCTTTGAGGCCCGATTCTGGAGACGGTTTGAGTGGATGTCACTCAGGCGTGGAAGTGGAGAGCCGATAATCCACTGTGCCGTCTTAGTCACCCGCTGCAGATCTTTCCTCTCTGCATCAGTGCAGCTGGAGTACCAGACTGTGCATGCATAGGTCAAGATGCTCTCGATAGTAGAACGATAAAAGTTACTGAGCAAGTTCCGTGGAAGTCCACTGCGTTTCAGTTTCCTCAAGAAGAAGAGGCGTTTCTGGGCCTTTTTGACCAGATTTGAGGTATTGAGGCTCCAGGTCGAGTCCTCCGAGATGTACACCCCGAGGAATTTAAAACTGGAGACCCTCTCCACCTCCTCTCCCCCAATACTCAGACAGCTGTGACTGGGTTTCTCCTTCCTATCTCCCGATTAGGGAGTGTTACTGGTTTTAATCTTTGGTCTATGACTAAGCAAACCCCTAGCTGAGCTAAGAGGCTAAAGCAAAATCAATGTGAAGTAGCGGAGAGAGATGCTCTACACAGCATCGACTCCCTGTGGGCCGCAAAGTTTTAACAAACAAATAGATGGTATTATTTTTCTTTAAAACAATTGTTTTTGTAGTAATACCAAACAATAAGAACTTAAAATGTACTATGTTGGTTCCATCGATCCAAGCTGGAACACATGATTGATCATTAAAATAAACATGCTCTAAAATGCACGCGACCCACCCTTCTGACCACTTAACACAGTCAGCAGCCATCCACTTGCTGTGTTAAGTGGTCATTTGGGTGGGCCACGAACGCTTGCCAGATTTCCATGTGGCCCTGATCCAGACAAGGTTGAGAACCACTGTTCTGCAGTACTGCAGAGCTGCACTACTAAAGCTCAAGAGTGAAGGGAGAAAATCCACAATAGCAACACTTATTGATGCTTTGTGTGCTAATGTGCCTTGTGACTACAGATGGTAAGGTTCCCTGAATGTAATCTGTTACAGGTCACAGATTACCTGTTTGGAATTGTAATCAATAATGCAATCCAACATGTACATTACTTGTGCCAGTTTACTTTGAAATGGTAACTTCAATATCTCGTTCCCACTACAAACACTATTACATTTTTCAAGATGTGTGAACAGATGTTGGCGTCTATTAGTAACTATGATCTCAGCTCACTATATACATTTTGTGTTTCATCATCATCATCAACTTGGTTACGGACAATAAAAGAGTAAAGAAAAACACAAACAAAGCCAAAACAAAAAGAAAATATTCAGCTAATGCCCACAGGGGAGCCTGGTATCACACAGCACTACAACACTGTGTTTGACTGCAGCACCACAATTGTGTTCTACCAGTGCTGGAACTCCAAAACTGTCCAAACAGTGGTTCGCAGACACATTTTTATGGGTCACGAGTATTCAAGTAAACATCCCTTTATTTTTTGTCTCCTATATTTTGTTTATAATTATTTCAAAAGATGTATTTTTTGTTATCCCAAAAAAATCTTAATTCTTCATGAATCATTAACAAATTCAATGATTTTTCAAAATAATTTCATGAATAAATAATAAAATCATAGAAATTCCATAAATTAGAGGAAAAATAAAAATAGGCGATTTTCACTAGCTTGGGTCCCGGGCAAAGTAAACTGCACAAACGCATCACCATGTGTTGTGACTGTGAGTTTGTAGATCTGCTATTTTCAAATAGTCAAAGTAACTGGTAACTAAAGTTTGACATTTAAATGTGGCGGAGTAGCCCTCCGGGCTGTAGTTGAGTAGTAGTATAAATTATTGAAAGGTGGAAGAACTCAAGTAAAGTAAAAGTTGCTCCAAACTGTACTTAAGTAAATGTACTTCGTTGCTCACAGGGACGGCTGGTATCACACTGCACTAAAACACAGCTTTGACAGCAGTATGATAATGGCATTCTGGAAACCATTAGGTCTAGAGAAGAGGTTCTCAGTCTGTTCTGGATCAGGGCCCACTTGAACATTCAGAAAGTGTTTGCGGTCCACCCTATGACGATACGAAAAAATATATATTAATGTTATATCATCGTTAAAATCTTTGTGTTTTGCCAATTATTTGGAGCCCACTTACAATATTCTCAAAGCCCACCGGTGGGCTTCGGCCCACAGGTTTAGAATTGCTGGTCTAAAGATAAACTTAGGTTTCTCAATAGAGCCTGAAAAGTATTGACTCCTGTACTCATATCTTTTACTATCAATACAGTACCATGTAGAAGTTACCATAATAATTACATGTATTTCTCTACTGTACCACAGGCCCATCCTTTTTGTTTGAAAACATGGGAGCCAGTGCAGTTCCCATCAGCACTGGAGGCTGACTCCTTGGGGGGTGTTGGGAGAATTCTTGTATACTTTAACCCTGCGGCTGTGCTTTTGCTCAGTAATCTGTCAGGAATTCAGAAAGAGAGAAAGCTCAGAGCTTAGACCTAGGGTGTAAAGCAAGACCCACAGAGAGGCCTCTTCATCTGTTCCGACAGGCACTCCTGGCTCTGAGCTCTGAACCAGACCTGGCGCTGAACAGTATTTGGAAATATGCTACATGATTTTGGTGGATTTAGTTTTGTTTTTAATTCAACCCAGATGCCAGGTTAGGGTTAAGGTGGGGTTTGTCTTAGAGGAGACTACAGATTGTTTATACAATAATTGGACAATCCTTTAATATCAGTGGACTTAGCTACAGTGACAACTTATTCCATCTGGACTGTCCTGATAGGGCTTAAGTTACGCCATGTATGTGACGTGAGAATTATTCGCAAATAGTTTTCCAACAAACTCAAATGAAAATATTGGTATCATCTCTGCTGGTACACACTGGTTGATTAGACAAGTTAGAGTAAAATAATTTATACAATTTAATTTATAAAATCATAACTTATATTTTCCAAAGTGACCCAACCACCAATTCACATCCTCAAACCAGGATGAAGGCTCAGAAAGAATTCACGCTTGCTCTCTGTCTGCTCACTGACCCTCTGTTTGCACAGTGCACGCGCACACATTCACACACACACACACACACACACACACACACACACACACACACACACACACACACACACAGGGTTAGGGCACATCACAGAGTCTGATGATGAGCAGTTCGAGCCAAGAGATGATTGGCTAAGATTCCATTATTATGATAGTGAAATTCCATTGAGACTGTCGGGGGGTTTTGTGTGGGCGTGCGTGCGCGCGCGTTCACTCACAATTGAGTATAAAAATCAAACCTTGGTTCGAAGTGAAGCGGTGGACAGATAAAACCTCTATTCTGAATGTATTTTTCATCTGTTTTGATAATCTGCAATAGATACTGCATGTACAAGACAGATAAACCCTGAAGGCCAAATTATCATGTGAAGCTTGACCAATCCTCAAAGTATCCATTCATCTAACCGGGAGGGACACCACACATTTTGCTTTTTGAAAAAGCCTATTCATTCTGGACTGATATTTTACACGTACGGGACAAGAAAAACCTGTTCATTCTGGCCTGGAGTGACCATATATGGACATAAGGTAACATACTTTGTGTTTTTGAAAAACCCTGTTCATTCTGGACTGAGATCACCATATATGGTAATTAAACGGACATTCTGTTTTTGAAAAAGCCTGTTCATTCTGGACTGAAATGACCATATATGGGCGTGATACACACAAAGCCATTCATTGGAAGCGGTTTTCACCGCTTCAAAAAGTATGTGAATCTGTGATTGTGAACTTAAGTACACACATGTGTAAGTATGAGTGTCTATGTCTGTATACAGTATGTGTGGTTCATGTGCTGCTGTAAGCGTGTGTGTGTACGCATATGCACGTACCAGAATCTGTGTGTCTTTGTTCTCCTGTTTCTGGGAGATTCACCATTTTGGCATACCTGTCTGAAATGCCAGCCGTCTTTCTCAGTGGAACTAAAGGGGCGAGGGATGGTCAGTGGAAAAGTAGTGTTAGGCCGACAGGCAGACAGACAGACAGACAGACAGACAGGCGGGGGAATGCAGGGCCTTGTCTGTCTCTTTATTTGCTCATATTCGTCCTTGTACCAGGTCAGCTTTTGAGTGAAGTCTCTTGATTTCATTTAATCTAAACCACAATGGAATGGAATCATTTCTGCAAAAAGAACCAAAAAAGGCGTTATGTGTTTACATACCCATACTCTTGGTGTTATTTACTGTAGTTTGACCCCTCACCTTTTTTATTTGGGAAAAGGTCTCATATTTCTGTGGTGAGTCTCCTCAGACATGGAAACACTTACCTTTGTCCGCTCCTTTACATTCACCCTGCTGACCTGTCAGCTTTGAGTTCTTATCAGTGTTGGGGTCAATTCACTTCCAATTCAGTCAGTTCCAGTTGAAAAGTGAAACTGCTATTCAGTTGTTAATGGAGTGTTCTGAGGATGTAGGCCTATTAGCCTTTTTGAAGAGCAACATTCTCTGTGCTTTAGAGTTTTAAGCATTTATTTACCTTGGTTTGAGTAACCCAATGAGTATAAACACTCCCAAGGCTTTATTCGGAGTAACAAAGAAAGTATAAACAATAAGTAAGAAACAAAACAATAATAACCCTTAAAATAAAGAGAAAATATGAAAAGAAAATTCTTAACAAAATTCTTTTCTCTCGGGTTACTTTTATTTAGTTTTAGATGAGTACATTTTGACATTCCCAATTTCTAAGGGCGGTGTAGGGGCCAGGCCAGATGTGCAGCTAATCAACACATGCACACACGCGTGAACAGTATACTGTGTATATAGAGAGAAAGAGTCAGAGAGTGATTATTAACTACTAGAGGTTCAGGCCTGCCCATCGGTCCTCCCTTAATTTTTGGGGCATTTAGCAGAAAAGATTAAGCCAATGTTAAATATAGGATTGCTCTACTTGTGAAACTAGGCACATCAATATGGTCTATTTTATTTTGCAGGATATTCTGTTTCTTTATTGCATCCCAATAAAAGGTTGGCCAAAGTGCAATACATTATTTCCTGTACCATTGTAAGAACTCAGCTAATTAATAAGACAACAGTTTATTGGCATTGTCTATGTAATTATGACACATTTCTCATGGTTTTGTGGCATACATAATTTTCGCCCAGACACAGAGACGCAAGCCTTCGCTTGTCTCGTATCCACTATTATAGCTTCAGCAAAACATCAGCTGTTCATTACAAGGCAGTATTAGCATACCATACAGAATGCAATTGTATGTATTTTCCCTTGTCCCTTTGCTTTGCTCACCCGACATGGGAATGTGGCCCCTGGAAGATCTGTGTCCCTGGACAGACAGTGTTGACACGAGGGGCAGACCAGTCCGTACTGGAAAGTCCAGATGTTGAGCTTGTTTCCTTTTTGTACCCAGTAATCTTTGCCATAACCAAGAGGCAGTGTCTGTCTGACTCCAGACACATTCCCACCAGTGCCCCAGTTACAGTGGCAGTAGCCATGCTGCTGCTGAGGAGAGGAGATAAGATTACTTCATTTTCAAGTTCCACAGAGGCAAATTAACTCGCCCGTCCTATGCAAACGCGGGCACGCGCACACACACACACACACACACACACACACACACACACACACACACACACACACACACACACACACACACACACACACGTAAATACATCTTCCACAAACAAGAAAATCTCAGAAGAATATTTGATAGTCAGATTAGTGCAGCCGGTTTCATTGCCACCATCATCGCCACAATTTACCCTGCATCTGTACTTCGCTTTTACTCCAGGCAGTTCATGATGGGGTCTGCTGTATGTATACTGTACTGTATATTTGCCAAATAACTCTCTAACCTACTATAATTAACAGACTATTCGATCCAGCTCTGAACAGCTGAAAAGGGGGAAAACCCCTTTTTTTAACCCAAACAATTCTTTTAGAGCAGTGGTTCTCAAACCCAAGGAGGGTTCCCGCATGGGAAACGGCTACGCAGTCTCAAAGCTACTAGCAACAGACTGCAAAAAAGCTTCTTTCCACAAACAATCAGGCACATGAACAATCTGTCAAAGATGAGAACGGTCCAGAGCAAAAAGAAAGCCGATCGCGCCCCTGTTGGGTATATTGGTATACAATATACCAAACTTTATGCACATGTACAGCTGAGGATGCTTTTTCTCTTTGCTCTTTTGCCTTTTGCACTCTTTCTTTTAAGCCATTATTACTTATTATTTTATCTTAGATGTGTCGTGTTTTTTTTATATACATAATATACCACTGCATTGTCTGAAGGAAGCCGAACAAAAATAGGTTTTACTCTTATGTACCTGTACAAAAGATGTAACAATAAAGTACAGCCTTGACCTTGACCTTGGCTGGTCGCTGTAGGAAAACTAGACCAGGTCACCTGGTCGTGCCAGACCCGCAATGAAAACTAGTATGGCACTGAACTAACACATGAACACACAGGATTTTATAGTCTCAGCAACAAAGCGTAGTGAGCTTGTAGATCGGCTGTTTTCACTAGTATGGCACTGAACTAACACATGAACACACAGGATTGTATAGGCTGAGCAGCTGGAAATGTTTGTGAGCTTGTAGATGGGCTGAGGAATTTATAGTGTCAGCAGCTCGTCAGCCAACTCAACTCAGCTGGTCCTGTACAGGTGACGGCACTCAAGGCAATCAGCCCAGCAAGGGAAGGGAGGGGCAGATGAGCAGGCACACTGAGGAAAAGAGGGACAGGCACACTGAGGAAAAGCGGGACCGACAGACCGACAGACCGACCGACAAAGCCTTATGTAGGCCGACCCCCTGGGTCTGGCAATTAGGAACATTTTAACCACTTAAGCCCTATTTTATTTTTAGGCTATTTGAAAATCTACAAGCTCACAAAGCATCGCATTGCAATGCGTTGTGAGCGTGTAGATCTGCTATTTTCAAAAGGTCTTGAAAAACTTGACAAATCCGTCTGTGGCCAAATACAGATGTGTGGGTCCTTGACATGAAAACGTTGGAGAACCATCGCTCTAGAGCAGTGGTTCCCAAACCCTTTAGCTCGAGACCCAAAAGAGAATTAGACATTTGCCCGGGACCCAAACTAGTGAAAACAGCCGATCTACAAGCTCACAATGCGACGCGAAACTCTATTTGTGTTCTAATTTATGGAATTTATTCGATTTTTCGTTGATTTCTTCATGACATTACTGAAAGAAATCATTGAATATTGTTTTTAATTAATGAAAATGTCATATTTTTTGTGAATGTTTATTGAAAATGTTTTGAAATAATACTAATTAAAAACAAATAGTAGGAAACCAAAAATTAAGGGACCCATAAAAATGTGTCCGCGACCCACAAATGGGAACCAGTGCTCTAGAGCAGGGGTCTTCAACAGGGGGTCCGGGACCCCTAGAGGGTCCTCAGAGTTACTACAGGGGGTCCTCCAAATCTTTGTGTGATATAGAAACTTTTTCCCTCCTTTTTTATATTAAACATTTGAACCCCAGCGACATATTCTGAGAACTTTAGCCAAAAATAGCAGATCTACAAGCTCACAACGCTTCGCGCTGCGAGGCGTTGTGAGCTTGTAGATCTGCTATTTTCGGCGAAGATGTTTGGTGTAGTGGGGATAAAGAGCAGACTAAGTAGAGCGAAAGGTCAAGTTTATTAAGTATTGACGGTTCAAGAGGTTAAATATCTGAAAACACAAATTTACATGAATCCAAAATACACTGAAGATTGTGCTGTCAAACAATGAAACTATACTGAATCTATGAAAGGTTTGTGGGGGTCCCTGCTTCATCTCTCTCTCAACTAAGGGGTCCTTGGCCTGAAAACAGTGAAGACCCCTGCTCTAGAGTGTATATATGGTACTTCTACTGTACACTGCAGGATCACTACCAGCTGTGCTGCCTTTGAGCCCTGCTGCCCTGACATGAGATAACCAACGATAGTGCTGCCGCTAGCACCATGGTCTTCTCTGTTTGAATGAAGACAAATAAATCCATCCCTGAAGCCATCTGTAGCCATGACCTCTCTGCCCCACTTCCCATATAGGCTATATATCACTGCTGTGGCCTGGGGCAGAAAGCTTGTATGTCCAAAACTGTTACTAGACTGGGAATCGAAGAAAAAAAAAAGAACCCGTCTTCCATTGGACCCAATGTCGCTTGTAGTCATACGCTCTCTTTTAATGTCTTTCATTGATTAAATTAAATATTTATATAAAACCCACAGACAGCCCTAACCACTTTCAATCTGGTATCCCTGTTATTAAGATGTCATTACCGATGAAGAAAAAAAAGATTCGAGAAAATAGCTGATCTACAAGCTCATGGGGTAGTAATGAATTAAATCATAAAAAGGTGAAATATAGAGAAACAAGGTTTCTGCCCGACAGTAATGGTATAAAGAATGTAGACAGCAAGATGGGAGCTGTGTTCATTTAACACTGCATACAGAATATGCACATGAAGATGGGTGACAAATTAAAGGAAAACCCCAAATAACTGAGGTGAGAAACGTAATGAATGCATCTGCTTCCATACAGGTGAAGATTATCTTATCAGACTGTCAGCCAGAATAAAGTATGTTCACAACTACATATGTATAGATATGATAGTAACTAAAACTATAATGTTCCCCATTTTCTACTATTTTTATTATATTTTGACATTTGCTTTGGCAATGTAAACGTACATATATGTTTTCTCGTGCCAATAAAGCTCCTTGAATTGAATTGAATTGAATTGAATTGCGTAAACCCTCGTTGCAAAGGTGCATACACATTTAAGAGGGTTCAGTGGTACCATAGGCACTGGTTTACAGAGATGTGGAAACAGGTGATAATATGGTCAGATGAGTCATCCTCACATTCTCCACATGTGGGCGAGAGTGCATGCGTGGTGTATACACACATGGTGTACACACACATTCTCTCAAGAGAACGGTAGGCCTACAGCCTTGAATGCTTGACCCCTAGAGTGGGGAGGGGTGTGTCTGGTGGCTCTATGATGCTGTGAGGGGCATTTTCCTGGCATTATTTGGGCCCACATGTCCCCTTAATGCTGTACATGGATCAGGTCTCACTTGAAAATCTCAAAAGCATTCGCGGCAGAACCATCCGACCACTTGAGTGTTAATACATAAGTGGTCAGATGAGTGGGTTGCGTGCATTTTCAATATACTTAAGTTCCTATTTATCACAATGAAAACACATTTTTCAAGGTTTTAAAGAAAACATAGTTTTTTTTAATATATATATTACGGTAATGCTATCTTACCAATTAGTGTTTTGCCAATTATTTGAAGGGCCCACTTGCAATATCCTCACGGCCCACCAGTGAGCCCCAGCCCACAGCTTGCGAACCACTAGCTTATAGAGGGAAGGATCACTGCAAATCAATACGAGGTTATTCTGAGTGATCACTTGCTATCACTGGTTTGGTTTGATTATTATAAAAAGTATGTGAATCATGCCCCGGGCTTATAGGCTACTTATAATGTGATTAACTGTGTGAAATACAGTGTGTAAGGCTCAGTCAGGAGTCTTGATTACAGCTTTTTGGATTTTTCAAGAACTTAATTAGTGGTGATGAAAATAAATTAAGCCTGGCGCCATGCAGGGAATCTCTTTCGGACAGATGTGTTTTCAATTCATCTTTTGTGTTACGGAGGCATGCAGTTATTTACAGAAACACATCGCATGCGCGCACCATACGCACACACACAAACGTGTCATGTTACTTTGCTTATGTTTGCAGATGAGGACATTTTGACATTCCCAATTTCTAATGGCGATGTAGGGGCCAGGCCAGCTGTGCAATAAATCAAACAAGTCTCTGTACTGCTGATAGGTGGGGTGCGCATGACCTCACAATGTGTGTCATGTATTCAATTATTCTTTTAGTTTTTTTTTTCCAGAAAGGGAATAGCCTAAGAAGAAAATGCATGGGCCCCTAGCTTGCTCTGTTATGTCTAGCTAGGGTGTTTATTGGTATATCGTTTATAGGCCTCGGTGGGTTCTGCATGCAGTGGTCTTCTCGGTTGAAGGTATTCTGACTTATTTTATATGAGTTTGCCTTCGTTAAAGCGGGTGAGTGGTCGCAAAGGTCAGCTGTGCATACACGGTACAGTATATCCAGAATGAACCATGAAGCAAGCAGAAGGACTTGAATGAAATTGCAGTCGACTTGGCCGTTTTTAAAGCGTGGAACATTCCTTTTCTCTCCCTAGTGTAGAGCCTATATTCATTTTCATTAATTTGCCCCAATAGCCTATAGGGGCCCGAGGCTTTCTTATTCATACCCTAATTGAAAATGCATAGGCCCAATGCTTAAAAGACATCAGTAGGCTACTCTAACTATTCTTAGATTTTAAAAAATATATAATAATAGGCCTAATTGGCTGAGATTGGTAGGGATGCCACCGATATTGGCCCGATATCAGCAAAAAAAAGTAGATCGGATCGGATGACAGATCAAAAATGCGGATGAGTGGTTGGAGTTGGCACTCCCAGCCTGTGATAGAGAGACGGCCCCATCCAATCACCTGCTAAAGAATTTGAAAAAATGGCCGCCCCTTACATCGGGTCTGCCCGAGCAATTCCAGATGATGGTAAGCAGAGCGGTATGCAGCCAGGCATACGCACTGCTTTCATTATCTGGCGCAGTCAGGTTACTCTGCACTCTGATTGGTTAGGGAAATTCTACACTTCCTCCAACAGTGATCATAACGCGATCGCCCAGGCTTCTTTTTCTTCCTATCGCCAAAAGAAGTCTGGGTTTCTGAGGCTAGTCACATTGTTGACCCATATTTGGCAATGCCCATATACAGTATGGAACCACACTAACAGAATCCCTTTTATGCCCATATATGGAGATCCCTGATGTCATCATATCTGGGAATGCCAATATATATACATATTGTGTCAGTCTAACCAATGTGGTGTGTGGATGCCGTGACACGAGTCACACTTTCAAATGAATTCCATCCTTGTCCCTTGTATGCCCATATATGGAGATACCTGATGTCATCAATATTAAGCCCATGGCTTGAAATGCCCATATATGGACATATTGTGTGAGTCTCATAAGACATCTATAATGTCAGACCTCAGACGTCAGTCATATCCATGTTTGGGAAAATATTTTGTCCAACTTAAACAACCAACCGCGACTCGAATCACGCTTTGAAATTAATTGAGAATTCCATCCTGCAGAAAGGGCACCCCCTTAGGGTGTCTTACTGGTTTTATTTAGGCCTATTGTACTATATATATATATATATATATATATATTTTTTTATTTTATTTCATAGGCTATATAAATATATGAAATATGTGCTATATCGGATCAGTATCTGTATCGGATCGGAAACGGATCGGTATCGATTCTGCCATATCTATTGGTAATCAGATCGAAAGTGAAAAATCCAGCTCGTAGCATAGCATCTCAAGATTGGACATTCAGCATGTGGTGGGCGCACATGACATTAGGATATGACTCGGCGCTAGGACCGCCGCTCTGTCAGTGCGCAAATCCAGTCGCAGGCAGCTCTCCAAATAGACTCTCCGCACAGAGAGCAGCTCTTGTCTGTGCTGCGGTGCACAGAACAACCATCACCTTCTGTCTGTGCTGCGGTGCACAGAACAGAACAACCATCACCTTCTGCTGCTCATCCTCTCTCTCTCTCTCTCTCTCTCTCTCTCTCTCTCTCTCTCTCTCTCTCTCTCTCTCTCTCTCTCTCTCTCTGTCGCTTTGTCTTCTCCACCCGGCCGGCGGACGACGAACCCGAACCACCTGCGGGCTCGTCTCCGGAGCCCTGCCTTATGGGCTCACCATGCGCAGGATACGGGCCAACGCCATCGCAATACTGACCGTAGCGTGGATCCTGGGGACCTTCTATTACCTGTGGCAGGACAACAAACCTCACACGTCCCCGTCGTCGGCGTCGCAGCCCCGCGGCGCAGGGGGCAGCCGGGGCCATGGTGGGCAGAAGCTGCTGGCTGGCCGCTTGGAGATCCATCGAGACGACCGCACCATCCCGCTGATTGTGAGTGGCAGCAGGCTGGCAGGTTCCGTGCGGATGGATGGATGGATGGATGGAGGGCACATAGAAGGTGGAGAGGGAGAGAGAAGAGGGGTTCATGCGCTGCATATTGTTGGAACCTCGCTGGAAACGGGCGAGCTGCCTGCAGGAGAGTGTGTGTTGCATGTTGATGTGTACAGTAGTGTGTGTGTGTGTGTGTGTGTGTGTGTGTGTGTGTGTGTGCTGTGTGTGTGTGTGTGTGTGTGTGTGTGTGTGTGTGTGTGTGTGCGCGGTGCGTGCGCGGCGTGTGCAGAGATGATGATGATGATGATGGCGCACAGCTGGAGGCAGATGTAACAGGAGGCACTGATCTGATGAGCTATGATATTTTCCCAAGACATGTAGCCTACATGAGGAAAGGAACAGGCTGCCTTGCACGGTGCACCGACTCTCGCCTGCCTATACTGTACATCCATTACGGCAGCATGTGATGTGTGTAGCCTACAGATTACAGATTGCATTCCACTCCTCAGCTACGCTGTTGTGTTTTCGTGCAATAGTAGCTCAGACTCAGAGAACCTCAATTACCCGTAAGAGGCTTTCCATAAGTCCAGTGCGGCGTGCGCAAACGCTGCTGTCAACCACATTGTTTGCTCAGTGCAACAACACCCACTGAATGTTGTTAGTGTGGAATGTTGTTCATGAGGGACACAGCAAAACATACGGTCGTAACACAGGCAGCAAGGCAGACATTAAGGCAGGACTGAGCATCTTTCTTCCATAATACTGGTCGACTTGCTTCAATTATAGCCCCATTATTACAGGCCTCTGTGATAATAAGCACCGGTCTGGTCTGCATGCGCCCGTTTTTGCATCACCGCTGGTAAACAGGTGTGATGTTTCCTCCAGCTTGGCTCCAGTCAGTGCGGAAAGACACATTGTGAAATAGACTAGAGTGTGCACAAAGTGAAAATTACACTGCGACCCGTGGGCTGCTGAATTTCAGCAGGCCTGATGGAGAGATCCAGTGAATGAGTGCAGTCTGCAGCAGACATGTGACAATTGTGGCTTGTAGAGCAGATTGTCTATTAATTTAGAAAAAAGGCAAAGCATATGGTTGTGCTTCTGTTTATTTGACAGGCACAATGTGAAACATAAATGTGAGCCCTTAAAATCTGATACATTTGTTGGCCTTTAATGGTCCAGAATAGATAGAGCCAATTGTCATCTGCAGACAGTCCCTGGGCAGGTGAACAATAATTACATGACGTTACAATAATAAAACACACAGGACTTTATATGCAGAGAGGAGAGGAACATCTGCTCATCAAATGTCCGGATGCTGGCTCTGTTGTGGTATAGGAGCTTTTTGTTTTTGTTGTCCACTGCTTAATTGTGTTGCAAATTACACTTTTTCATAGATTTCATAGATGGCTTCATAGACTTGTACAGCACTATCATTATTGTTGAGTAAAATTATATGTTTTGGTTCTTGACTAATCTATTAATATGTTGGATTTGGATTCATGTTAATTTGTATTTATAACTACAGACCTTATTGAAAGTTTAAACTTTAAGTGTTTAAACTTGATCGTTGGCTCTGTACTTGGTCTGCTCTTTTTTCCCTCTACACCAAACTTCTACCAAAAATAGCTGATCTACTAGCTGTGAGCTTGTAGGTCAGCTATTGATATCTGTTCCCACCAGAATAGAATAATGG
The DNA here is from genome assembly GCF_963921795.1 of Nannobrachium achirus. Taxonomy (NCBI): domain Eukaryota; kingdom Metazoa; phylum Chordata; class Actinopteri; order Myctophiformes; family Myctophidae; genus Nannobrachium; species Nannobrachium achirus. The sequence goes on along the minus strand of NC_137827.1, from coordinate 37,400,326 downwards.
TTAATGGAAAAAACAAGTTCCTATCACATAAAGATTTGGAGACCCCCCTGCAGTAACTCAGTGGACCCCCTAGGGGACAGGATTCGGAGACCAATGAAATTTGGTCAGCTGTAGTTGAGGTCGCCTGTGTGATATTCTCACATTGATGTGACATTTCAGGGCCGCCGCCGGTGTGGCAGATGTTTCACTGAAGCGGAAATGTTAAATGCTGGACCTTTTTTATGACAACTTAATCATATTTCAAGAGCAGATTTCTTCTAAGAGTTGAACTCACAATATAATTTACAAAGGCAGTTGCTGTAAATAAAGACACTCTGGTAAATGTCAGTGGAGTTTAGGCCAAGCTGTATGGAAATATTTGGAGGATTTGAAAAGCAAACAAACATATGGCATCACTTTGGATAATATCTGTCTAATATCAGTAACAATAACCATATAATTTATTTAGATTAATTAGCATGCAGATGTGGAAAGTCATTTTCAAGTGCATTTCTCTCTTAATTGCTGGCAACCTATACTGGAAAACGGACAGTAGCTATTTACTGGCATGCCATCCATGAACTGTAATCATGACTCATACAAATGAGAAGTAATTCAAATCTATATGATGATGGGCCACTATAACAGTGAAGTAATCAGTGTTACTGTACAACCATATGCCCTGTTTTTGAATTGTGCCCTGTTTTATTTGCATGCCTGCTAACTTTGTGTTTTGCAATCTTTGATTTACACAACGGGTCATTCACCTTAGCCACCAAACCAAGAGATTTTGTGTGTGTGTGTGTGTGTGTGTGTGTGTGTGTGTGTGTGTGTGTGTGTGTGTGTGTGTGTGTGTGTGTTGATCCTGGTAGTGTGACCTATATCAGAACAGCCTGCCAACACAGATCTAAGTCCAATAGGGCACTCAGACAAGTGTGGGTTCATAAAAAAGACAAAGTTAGGACTTTCTTTCTTTCTTTCTTTCTTTCTTTCTTTGTTTTTCTTCTTTTTGTCTCCCGGCACCTCCATTAAACCTTTGATTACATCAATGACATCATGTTCTTCTCAGCATATGTTTGCTATGGCACCACTTTTGCCCATTTCCTTTGGTGAACCCACTAATGTCCCAGACATGCTTTCGAAAACGCTCTCTGTGCGGTCAGAGAATGTGACAAATGTATTCCCAAAGCTATTTAAAATGTTTCATAGTCCTTCTGGACATCCTGCAACATCTGTCGCTGTGCTCTCCACAATCACATACTCCATTGAGACAAGACCTGTACTGTAGCCTAAACATCTGCCCAGGGGACAAAGTGCAGGCTAATCAATCGTCATTATCTGTAGCGTTTCATTTGGTGCCACTGCTCTCATCTGTGTCCATTTCAAGTTCAGATACAATAATGAGGACAAAGCAGATATTTTTAGAACTCCAGGAGTATTAGGACGCAGCATACACTTGGTTTCAGGGATTAGCACTCTCCCACCACCCTAGAGGCCTGGGTTTACTTGGGTGCTTTCGGATTGGCAGGGCTCTCCAACAAAAACAGCATTAGTGGGTGGAAAGCTTGCTGGAGATTGTGTCATCATTGCATTAGTGACCCCTATTGGTTGGGGAGATTGTTCAGTGGGGAGGGGATGTGGGGGAGATATCCTATGCATGTTTTACATCGTCCAGGTGAAACTCCTTGCTGTCAGGTGAAAAGAAGCGTCTGTTGACTCCATGTATATCGTCTCGCCACGTGGCGAGACATATCCCCTTTAAACCCGTAGCAGATCTACAAAATAGCAGATAGCAGATCTACAAGCTAACAATGCGTTGCGTCTGCAAGGTGTTATTAACTTAGATGTGCCATTTTCAGAGTGTGACACCGTCATACGATGGAGCATAAATGAAGCATCAGAATGTTTCACCGAAAAATTGCAACGGCCTGAATTTCACTGTAGTCTAAACTCACTCCCCAGGCCAACTGTGGTGGTTGGCAGTGACGAGGGGGAATTGGCAATACCTTGTTAAATAATTGAAACATTTAAAACTAAACGTTTGGTGACAAAGGGGACTGGTCCTGCTCTCCATCTGGAGTCCTTGTTATCCTAGTTGTGTAGTCAGGCACCTCAGACAGCAGGTGAATGGCCGCAATTAAACGTCCCAGTAGAACAGAAAACCAGCAGTACCAGGAGCTCCTGAGATACAGGGTTGGAGAACCATGTCCTACACAGAGAGGTACATAAATTAACCACTTAGTTAAAACCCAATATTCTTAGTGAAACAGGCCATTTTGTTCAGTCTACTCCAAATCTCTCTGCCAAAAATAGCAGACCTAGATCTGCTATTTTTGGCTAATGTTCCCCCCCAGAATATGGATGCTGGGGTTCAAGTGGTTAACACTTATTTTACTGTGCAGACTCATGCAGTAGATTTTCGACCAGCAGGGATCAACTCATATTTGATTTGTAAGATTTTTTTTTCTTCAATTCAGCATAGACAACCAGCAGACACGTGTTCATCTTCCAGTGGAGGCTCATATTTAATTCAGTGGATTAAAGTATTGAAGTGCCTTCTCCTCATACATCGGTCTGTGTGATTCTTTTTTTTTTTCTTCTTCTTCTTTCTCTGGAGAGCTGGAAAGTGAGGTCATACTCTCTGAAATCTGTTTGGGAGGAGCTCAATAAAGCCTCTCCCCAGACAGACCATTAATAACACTGTACAGAGGTTCGAAGTTCCTCTCTTCTCTTTCCATTCCATCCATCCATCCTCACTGTCTGTCCTGTCTCTGTTATGCCTGATTTTATACTTGGTTGTACGCCATGTCCCGTACCAAATATAGACGATTTTCAAGCTCACAACATGTTGTAGCACAACACACTGTGAGCTTGTAGCTTGTATTGCTACAGTATTTTTTGTGCGCAATACGGGTTTACAACTAGGCTATTCTCATCGTGCACTTTTATACATTTGTATTCACCTTCCACTCACTCCTATTATATACGTAACTTCTGAGTATTCATTTTGATTAGATTGATTCAGAATTGTCTTTTAGTGTTCATACTGATTTTATTAGAAATACAATTAATGCTAGTCTCAGAAGAATACTATAGAATGATTAATATGCTTATTTTTATTTATTTATTTATTTGTACATATAACACAAAGACATAAAGACATCCACATTCACACACACACACACACACACACACACACACACACACACACACACACACACACACACACACACACACACACACACGTATGCATGTGCATGTCAATTATCGATTTAGCAGTACTGTAGGTTTGTGGTGCACCCAGATTGTGTTTACCACATAACCGCAATGTCCTGTGATGTCCCACGTTCAATTCCAGCTAGAGAACAGTTTTGCAGTATTTCCCTGTGTAAGAACCGAAAATGTCATGCAAAAATGTATCCATTGTAAATTAACTTTCTATCCAGATTTTACTATAGGGTTGAGTTCCTAATCCTACACTACAAAACCTCAGTGTTAATTAAAATCTGGAGTGTGCAAAGGGACCCTCAGGATTCTTTTTTACAGTCTATAGATTTTCAATAAGGAGTATCTGGGACAATAGATTAAACATAAAGGTAATATCCTCCCACTTGTTTATTGCAGATTCAATCGATCACCTGGATCTTCTTCAGGATTTCTGATGAAGATCCATTTGGCTTGTTGAATATGTAATGAACAATTGGGAGCACAATGCCAGTAAACTGCAGACATCATTTTGTATTTATGTTGATTTTCTGTTGCACTTTCCCTTAACAATAGATAAATGCTTATTTCCCATCATTTTCAGGGGGAAAATCTGCTGCTTAAATTATAAAATATACACACAGATAACACTGTCTCACCCAACTGTAACAATTTTGAGATATTTTCAGAATTAGATTAACAATTTTTTGCAATGTGCTTTCTAAAACATAGTGGTTATAAAAATACTAATAGCCTGGCTATTTCTTCATAATGTTTTACTTGAATGTTTTCTCTAAATCTGATTTAGAGAAGAAACACATAATTATCTGGTGTCTTTTAGGATATGCATTTATGTATAAATTAGCAAAATAGTAATCCTAGTTATTGCATACACATCAGTGATGCATTTTATGACTTGTGGTATACTTTACAGTGTACACTGTAAAACCAGGAGAGTTCATTCACCTTTAAGTGTACAGGTCGATCCTTGCACTTTTCTGGATTCTACTGTGTAGTAGTCATATCAATTCATAATAATATCCTGGTTAAGCATCACACACATGACATGTCCCCTCAACCCCACCCCCAAACCCCCCTTCAAACTCTTTTGCCATGAATTACATCATCCTCGCAGTCGCATCTTTTCATAACCCGAGACCATTGTTGTTGAAACCATTCAAAGCCATGTCATCTTACAAGAGCCTAGTTTTGTTTCTTCTCATGTGATGCAACACCATCGTATGGCGTATAATTTGAGTATAAATGAAGCATAAGGCCTATTATGAGTATGTGGCAGAGGAGAACTTTGTTAGCAGTCAGGAAGAAATTGAAGCGAAGGAGCGGTTTGTTGACAAGCTACAAAACATCTCTTTCACTGAGGAGCCCTCATCACTTAGATTGTGATGGATGTGTCTGAGAGAGTGTGTGTGTGTGTGTGTACATTCTGTATATATCCTATTTATAGCACTTACTGTACGATACGGTGCATGCATTATGTGTCTGAAACTTGTGTTTACACTGTATCCTTTTTCCGTGTGTAGTGTACCATTCATGTGTCTCTGTGTTTAATGTTGTGAGGAAGCCAGCGAATGAAGTGAATGCACAAGCAGACCATTAAATCATCCCTTAATAAGATGTTACAATGGCTTTCTCTGCAGGTGACCCAGCCTCCTCAGGGGGAGCAGCAAGGCCCGCTGCTGGGAAGCTTTGATGAGAGGGCCTACCTGTCTGCCAAGTCGTTGAAGCCCGGAGACGACCCATACAGAGATCACGCCTTCAACCTGCAGGAGAGCGACCGCCTGGGCAGCGAGCGGGCCATCAGAGACACGCGACACTACAGGTAGGCCTCTCACAATTATTACATAATCGTCGAATCCCAATTATTTGACATAATCACAATTATTTTGTCATAATCGTTTCCATGTTGAAAAATGTTTATATATTTTCAAACAGTTTCAAAAATAGTGGAAATAGCAGATCTACATGCTCACAGTGTGTTGCGATGTGACACATTGTGAGCTTGTAGATCGGTTATTTCCACTATCAATGTTCTTTTTTAAGTATAAAGTTGTAAAATATGTCATATTTCTTTGTATATTTAGGTTATGTGTCATATCTGCCATGTGCAACTTCAAAGCCTACAAGCCAAACAGAAATGTAATTGCCAACAACAAAAACACAATTAAATTGTTAATCACAATAATCGTGACAGCCCTAACTACAGGTGAAGACAAGGGAAGCAATGTGGCTTCACTTGTCAATGGATATTATTAGCCTGTAACCAAAGAGCCACACATGAACGGTATCCATTTATTATATTTATTACATGGTGCCCTTACTCTCAGTGGTTTCTCTCTGGAGTTTGGAAAAGGTCACTGTGTGACCTTTTTCTCTGTAGATACCTCATTTGCCGCTGCTGAACTTTGGAGCAATGTGCCATCACAGCCAACATGTTAGCTGGGTCAAGCTGTACCCTACATGTTTCTATTGAAGCAGCAGGTTTCGCTACAATGAAACTCTTCATCAGTCGCAGAATCTTCAACAGATTTCCAACTGGTTTGGTTTGTTATAAATATCAGACATGTTATGGTATAGAATACTTGGTTCACTAAAAAAAAAGGGTTTTCATACCACCATATCTTAGGTAGATACCAAAAGTAATAATTGTAAAAACAATTGTAGTTTCAGGCATATAGTGGCATTGACATACGACCCAGTGACCAATGCAGCCTACATACTGTAGTTTTGATACCCTCACACCTAGTACGTGGGCACACCCCAATCCGACATGTACGTATGCCCAATTTCCCATATACTGTATGGTTGGAGATCTCTGTATCTATCAATCGATCCGTTTTTGAGTGGTGCTAACCACTCTTGCTTTGTGTGTGTGTACGCATGAGCACAGAACTTTATTACACAAAGCTTATCCCAAGGGGGAACTTCAGTTTCAGCTTAACCCAGCTGAGTGCTGCCCACAGAGGAGTGCGGAGTGGGCAGCAATTAGGGGTTAGGTGTCTTGCACAGGGACACTTCGACACATTGCTGGCCTGGCCTGGAATCGTACAACCAGGGGCTCTGGTTCCCCAAAGGCTCACTAACCACTCAGCTATTGTATGGCCGCCCCCATGTATGGAGATAACTAACGTCACGGACAGAACAGCCCATAAGGAGATATGCACGTGTGTCGCGTTTGATACTATTCGCACAGGTGCAATTTTTTAAATCAGTATCAGGTCTAAATTGGTTAATCAGCCTATGTTCTTCTGGGCCCCTTTCATACATACCTATATATGGATATCCCTGTTTTCATCAATGTATGCCCATATGCCCCCTTTTTTGCTCATATATGGATGATGTGGTCCACCAGCTGGTCCTCCCATTAGCCAATTTTCATAAAGGATTGGCATAAATAGTTGTGATCATTGTTTCAAGTTGCTCTGGATAATATAACACATGATTTTCCCGTCTAAATTGGCCAAGTTGCCCATGTATCAATATGTTTTTATTGCCTTTTTTCAGGGGTCTGAGCCATTGTCCATGATTTAGCTGTGATGCACACATTTCCATTTTGTCAGTCAATAACGCAAGTAGAACAGACAGACCTCCAGCTTAACGCCTAATTTATACTTTGTTGTACGAACATGTCCCAGGAAGAAAATACAATCTCGCAAGGCATTGTACGTTCTTAGTCATTGCCTATAATGACATGCCCAAAATTGGGATGCCAGGAATAAAGTGGTTAAATTCCTGCAGATGTTCTGAGGTCTCTCTACTCCATATGGTGTGTGTTCCATTCCTTGCAGGTGTGCATCTGTGAACTATGACACAGACCTGCCCCCGACCAGCATCATTATCACTTTCCACAACGAGGCTCGTTCCACCCTCCTGCGCACCATCAAGAGGTAGGAAAGCATGATGGGGACCTATGGTGCTAACTGTTGCTGGGATCCTCTGATGTTCTCTGTTACCTCATATCAGTGGCGTCAGTTCAGCAAAAGCTAGGGTATGGCAAAGATGGGAGTCCTCATGGAAAAGAGGCATTACATTTTGTATAACATAGTTCTATTGTGAAAATAGCAGATCTACATGCTCACAACGCCTCGCGCTGCAAGGCGTTGTGAGCATGTAGATCGGCTATTTTCACAATGTCTAAAAAAAACGAGTTTTGTCCCGTTTTTTACACAGGTTTCGACAGTTTCTTGGTCTGGATATGGCTGCCTGGAACGGTTGTTCAAGTGCAGCTAAACTTAGCATGTTAGTAAACGTGCCACAATTAACAATAATGCATTGCACCTGTGCAGCTGACCTGCGGAACCTGACCTGCGGAACCTGGGAATATACTATGTTGTCAAGATGGGGAGAATACAAGGGTGGAGAATATAATTATAATACCTTGTCAAAGTGAGAATTTTGTTAAATTTTGCATTTGTAGTTATTTTACTGTAATTTAACTAAATAATAACCAGCACAGATAGACAAAGAGACATTCATGGATTTATATTTAAAAGTAACTTTTATTTTCCCCCGTGGACCCAGGGTATGGCAGCTGCATACCCCTGCCATACCCAATTGACGCCCCTGCCTCATATCTTCCTCTTTCTTCTCTCTCTCTCTCTCTCTTTACTGCTCTTATTTCCCCAGCGTCCTGATGCGCAGTCCTTCGTCTTTGATTCAGGAGATAATTCTCATAGATGACTTCAGCTCCGACCGTGAGTTCTCTGCCCTTTTCCACAGATGCAAGATGTTTCAGCTCTTGTTCATTTTTTCACACAGGCTCGCTCTGATGTTAATATTCCAGTTGATGGGGGGGCAGAGTTATTAGGAGACAGACTTTTTAAAACCAGAGAGGATGAAACAGTGTTTGCAGTTAACAGAAAAAACAAGCGTACCGTATGAATCAGGGTTGATGGCGTCAGGAATGAGTTGCCCTTCCACGCGGCTACATTCTGTTTGACATCATTCCTGAGTGGGCATGTTATTTTTCATGAAATAACTAAGAGCGTTGAAGGAGGTAACGGCCATATGCATGTGCCAGAAAATGAGGAATGGAATTGGACTTGACATTATTATAACAAATGCCTTGCTGTTTTTACGCAACATAGCACTAAGAAAACAATTGGTCACAGAGGGTGTTGAATCGTGAAGTTACCATACAGTACATGGCATTATAATTATATAGAAACATTCTTTCTTTCTTACATCATTTCACAAATTATTTCTCATCTCATAATTATGATCTATAGATGTAGTACTCAAACTATGTACAGTACCTTGACTTTGTGGAAAATTGATTGTAGGGTTAAAAATCAAGCCTTTGATTTTTTTGATTACATAATCGTTATCAGTTGTATCCAAGTTGGGCGCATAGTAATCACTTATTTATGTCTAATGATGTCTATTACATAACTGACCAGGATACCGCACAGCGACTGCATTCCAACCATTATCCTCCCTTTGTCTGAATTAGTCAAAGATGAGCTCATGTCCAGTCAGTGTCCACAACACGTCCTCTGATTAGCACCACATGCATCTTCTGTCTCTCTGGGGAGTTGCACAGTGGCCTACATTTACACACATACACCCGCACACGCTCTAGAATGGGAGTAGTCTTTCAGCAATAGGAGAATAAGAGCAGCCCTGCTGTGCCCACACTGAGATGAGCCACAAGTCTGCTGTAGAATCAGCTTCATAGCTTGATAGACAGCCTGTCCTGTAACTGGAAGGACATACGTTTGTTTCATCCTCCCATTCACTGCACTCTTGCTGCAGGGGTAAACTGGTGTAAACTGCCCCTTGCATTCTGACCTCTATGGTCAAATATAAACAAGTCTGCCTCATAACCACTTTCAACCTGGCATCAACATTCGGTCGTAGCTCGTAGGCTATTTTCACAGCACGATGCTGTCATACGACAACGTATAATAAAATAGGGCTTATGTGGATAAGGACAGGGTTGCAGATCTGTATTCCTCAGCAACACTCACATAGGGCGATGAAGAAACAAATTACTCATTATGCTGGGTGTAAGACGGATTAGGGCCCTGCATGTGTTGTTTGGAACAATTTCCACTGGCTCCAGTCACGTGGAACAACAAAGACTAAAATCTAATCTCAGTAAACTGAAGTGAAATCAGTCAAATGCTGAATGAAGTAATTGAGTCAGATGCAATGACCTTTAAGTCATGCAGACAGACAGACAGTCAGACCACACCCAGTCACCTAAGACAGAGGAATTACAGGCAGTGATACAGAACACTTACTGTACTCATAAAGTCCTGTAAATGTTGTGAGATCACGACTTCGACTTGCGATGACTTGTGAGCACGAATTTCCCCAGAACGTTCACCTATTTTCACAGAATGTTCGACTTTTACGGCGTGCCAAGTATAGGGACGCTACGGTTGTTGTGGTTAATCACCCTGGTGAGTGTGTATGATAAAAAAGAGCAGACCAAGAACAGAGTGAAAGGTCAAGTTTACAAAATATCGACGATTAAGTGGTTAAATGTCTGAAAATAGACATGAATCCAAATACTGATGACAAGTCTATGAATCTATCTATGAAATCGATGAAAAAAATGTATACAATATGTAGAGGGGGTCCCTGCTTCATTTCTCTCTCTCAGCTAAGGGGTCCTTGCACCTGAAAACGTTGAAGACCCCTGCTGTAGGCCATAAGCACCCTACATCCCTGTTCAGAGCCAACTACTTTGCTAAATTGCTACGACTTTAACATAGCAATAACTGTCACTTCATATGGAACAAACACACCACAGAGGCCAGAAGGATTGAATACTTCCTCTTCCATATTGTACATGGAAGCACAGCGTTGCTATGAATGGAAGTGTCCATTCTATACATGTATTTCTATGACATGGTTATATAAAATATGAGAAACAATACTTAACATGCAATACTTAACATGTGTTTATATATTATATATTATACTATTATTATATCATTCGCTATTGTGAAGCTGGCCTGCCATACAGTGAAGTTACGAGGGTTCAATAGCGAATACACAGTGATACTAGTCTGACAACACAGAAAAATGTCTACTTCAATGCTGTGAGTGTGATACTTGTCTTTTTAGTGGAGGATCGGGCAGCTACCCAGCCCTCACACCTACGTTGCACCTCCGATCTGACTGATAGTCCCATAAATGGAGATCTCTGAATCTCTCAGTCCTTGTCCCTTTTATACCCATATATGGATATCTTTATATTTGTCATTCCTTGCCCCTTTTACCATATACTGTATGGAGATATTTTTAACCAAAGGAAATCACTACCCTACCTTTAAGGGATCTATGACAAGTGTGTCACATCCAAACAACACCATACACGGCTGAAGCAACTGCAGGGGACAAAAGCCCATAAGCTTGTCTGGCCGTAAGCAGACTGCCCCATATCCCGTCACGTGACCCAGGGAATCAGTGAGAGTGCAGTCAGTGATAGTGACACAGGCTGACAAGGCTAGGATTTGACCTGTGTGTGTGTGTGTGTGTGGGTCGGTAGCAGGAATTAGGATTGTCCAGACTTACCCTCATCCTGTTATGGCGTGCCTTAATCACCAGAACGCGGTCTCTTATCAAGAGCAGTAGTCTTAACCTGGTGACTGCATGTCTTTAATAATGTTCAGACAGACAGAGCTCACCTTGACTCACTGTCCTGATGGTGGATATGTGTGTGTGGGTTATTTGTGTTTGCCTGTGTGTGTGTGTGTGTGTGTGTGTGTGTGTGTGTGTGTGTGTGTGCGTGCGCGCGCGCGCGCGTGCGTGCGTGCGTGCGTGCGTGCGTGCGTGCGTGCGTGCGTGCGTGCGTGCGTGCGTGCGTTCGTGTGTGGGTGTGTAGGTGCGTGCGTGCGCATATGTGTGTGCATGTAGTGTCTGTATGTGTGTGTTTATGTTAACAGCTGCATGCCTATGCAGACTCACGGTCTTATGCGGACTGAAGGACAAATGCAAACATGCAAAATGATCTCATAGCACACATAGATCACACACATATACTGTATACTTTACATACTGTATACAAGAACGCGCGAGCGCGCACACACACACACACACACGCACGCACGCATACACACACGCATACACACATTGTCTAAAAGTATGCAACATCTGCTCTGTGGGTGTGATCAGTGTCTTTGTGCACTCTGTCCAACTCACTTCACATACACACACACGCATGAACACACATGAATTTAACTCACAGACACTTATGAGGACCATTTAGGATTGCAACTGAATTTGCACAGAAGTACGTCTATTTCAATGCTGTGTGATGCATAGCACATGGGATCTAATATGTTGTTGTTGTTATAAAGTACTAGAGGTATTCCAATTCCATAAAGCTTGTATTTTACATGGTACAGTATATTGCTCTGTGTGAGACAGTGCAACAAACATTCATGAGCATTTCATTTAGTACACTAAGTGAGTGCATAGTATGAACATACTGACATTCTGTATGATTAAAGTGGGTTGGATACATAGTTTACTGTCAATATTCCAGGATGACCTCCCACTTGGGTAATGACGCCCCCTGGCGATCATTCAGAGAAACTACTTCAGCTCCCGTACTAACGTAGGTAGGAAGGGCCTGTCACTCAAACCGGAGTGACCCGCCTCCAGGCTATATAAGCCCCCGGAGGCGGAAGTAACATCCTCTTTTCACTCTCTGCGATATCACATTCAGATAAGTTGAAACTCAGCCTTTGTATTATTATTCTTCGCGCATTAGCCTAAAGCGGTGGCATTAGGAGTCGCCCACTGGCGAGTGTTGAATTAACCCGTACTTAAGAATACTTATTCTTGTTCCGTCCTAAATCGACGGTTATTTCCTTTTATAACAAAGGATTATTACTGCTTGTTCAGGCCTCCGCCGAAGCAAGCGTGGCATAGCATTAGCCGTTAGCTTGTTAGCTCGTCTGCTATTGTTAACGTTAGCTACACTGCTCACCGCTTGTTCAGGCCCTGCCCGAATCAAGCGTGGCCTAGCCTTAGCCGTTAGCTTGTTAGCTCGTCTGCTTCTGGTTAACTCTATCTACAGTGCTTCGCCATGGATCCTCTGGCCTTCCTGCCGAGGCAATGTCCAGGCTGTCCAGGACTCATCGACGGACAGGATCTTCACCATCTCTGTGTCGGCTGCATGGGCGTTGCACACGCCTTCTCTGCACTGAGTCCTCAGGGGAGAGCAGGACCTTTCTGTGACTGCTGCGTGGCCTACGACCACGATGTACTGATACACCGGTTCTTCCTAGCCAGGGCAGGCCTCGGGGCCTGCGCTCCACCAGGTGGGTCCACTGCTCTCAACCCCACAGCCCAGTCTTTCCTTCCCCAGGCGGCCCGCACCGTTGGTCAAGGTGCGGCGCTGCCTTCCGGAGATCCGCTTGACAACCAGCGCGCCATTCCAAGTCAAGATGGCGCCGTGCTACATGAGACACCGCCTGCCGCGCAACCGACCGCAGCTAGCTCCACTGTCACTGGAGCTGGCGGGTCTGGTGAAGTCGCCGCTAAGAAGGCGACCAAGAAGGCTAACACCCAGACGAAATCTCCGGTAGCCTTTTCCCCTTCGGGCGCGGTGCCCAAAAAGAAACGCTTGGATGTGACCGTCGGGGACGTCCCCCTCGACGTGAGCATCACCAAAACAGTCCAGACCTTCAGGCGAGAGTCGGACCTGAGCTCCGGTCAGAGCGAGGGTTCTGGTTCTGAATACTCTGGATACACGGCCGAGGAGGAGGAGGACTCCGTCGAGGACGAGGGTTCTCGACTCACGGTCACTGTGAAAGGTAATGCCCCTACGGCTCCAGCACGTCAACTGGACGCCGCAGGGAGCTCCCAGGCCTCCTCAGGCACCACTGCCCCTCCACCCGCCAGTCAAGCGAGTGAAGCGGGAGCAGAGGACGTCGATTCTGCAGCAGAAATGCTGGATCATCTCACAGTCTACATGAGAGCTCTGGCCAGAGTTGGAGAGGAGTTGCCACCTCCTCTCCCCTCTGAAGAGGCAGAGGATGATGATGAAATGCCCGGGCAGGAGCCTTCGGTTCCCGCCCCGTATGTCCTCTCCAGGCTGCCGCTGGTGAAAGGTTTCACCAAGGCCCTCCATTCCTCATGGAAGACACATAAAGACCCCAGGAAGCTGCCTTTTTCTGTGCTGGATTTGGTGGGCGGTGCGGAGGCAGGCATGTCCACCTGCCCTAACCTGGACCACCTGTTGGCACAATCTTTTCTGAGTTCCGTCAGACCCCAGTACAAAGATGTAGGCACGGCTAAAAACGGGCCGTTTGTTGGCCCCGTCGGCACCAACCCGCCGGGGTTCACTGTCCTGGAGGACAAGCTGCAGTCGGACAGGGCTCGTAACGCCTACCGGTCCGCTGCTCTGGCCGCTAAGGACCTAAATCTGATCCAGCTCTTGCTCGCTTCCACCAAGGACCTGGTCAAAGGTCTGCCCACGGGGGAGCACACAGCTGAACTGAACACTCTATTTGACATCATGCTGAAGGTCAATTGGCATGCGGTTAAGTGGATGGGCAGGTCCATGGACTACAACCTCCAGTCTGAGAGAGCCCGCTGGCTCGACTATGTCGACCTCGAGCCTAAGAGGGACGTGGGCGAGAAGCCTCTAGGTCCTCGCGGGGAGATGTACAAGTCTCTCATAAACATGGAGAACAGTCCCACCACCCTCATGGGTGGGGGCTTGGAGCTGCTGCAGGGTAGAGTTACCTTCTTCAAGGCGGCTAAGGACATCGTCGAGTCCACCACAGTGCCACAGGATGAACCGCAGCAAGCTAGGAGGACGTCCCGCTCCTCCCGCGCCAAGGAAAGGGGCCGCTCTGCTTCTTTTAAGAAGCACTCGTCTTCCTCCAGGGGAGCCTCTGCAGCCAGGGCGCCTGACAGGCCCCGCACCAAGGCTGTGGTTCCCGAGCGCGCTCAGCCGCGCCGCCCGTCCAAGGATGGCAGGCAGCAGTCTTCATACCGCGGTGGCCGCGGTAGGGGACAGCGCAAATGACACTCTGAAGAGGGGAATTGTGCTGGGGCGGGGGTCCGAGGTGTCTCTCGGTCCCCCTCCCCCCAAACGAGGGCGTTTTTCGGTACCCCGTGTCGGGGAAATGAAAATGTTAATTTTGATGCCTCCTGTGTCGGCAATAAACATGTTGAAAGAACAAAGTCTGTCTCTGTCCAACTCTCTCGCACTAGCACAGACGACCCCATCGTGCATGCCTCCTGTAGTAATGATGAAGTCCTGTCAGGACTCGATAATCAATCACAGGTTTTATCAGAAACCAGTAATGTTAATGTCAAACAATTATGTGGTTCCTCAAGCGCGCGAGTGGGATATCCCTCGCGTCGACAATATGAATCCTTTATGCATGCCTCCTGTAAGAATGATGGAGTCCCGTCAGGACTCTTTAATCAGTCAGAGGTTTTATCAACAACCAGTAATGTTAACGTCAAACAATTATATGGTTCCTCATGCGCGCGAGTGGATTTTCCCTCGCGTGAGCGATGCTATGAATTTAACCTTGAGTCAGAAATTCTGTCGGCCTACTATGAGCCCGGGTCAAGGGACAAGCATAAAGGCCTTAGAGCAGGTATTAAACGTAAAAGTTCCTCTCCTGTCAGGGGAGAATGCTTTAGTTGTGGGCGAGTCTGTTTATCAGTCGAATCGCTTTGCTCTTCCTGTCGCTCTATCGAGCCAAAACCGAACGCTTCCGGTTTCACCGGATACGGATTCGCTAGCTCCCCGCTTCCGGTCCGGCCGCAAAAGAGCTCCGCTAGTCAAGCGGTACAATCGGAAGGTGTTCCCACCTTGCGGCCTATTGAACCCCTGCGCTCCGCATCCGGGTGTTCCGGATACGGATACGCAGGTTCCCCACTTCCGGTCCCGCCGCAAAATAGCTCCGCTAGTCAAGCGGTACAACCAGAAGGTGTTTCCGCCATGCGGCCTATTGAACCCTTGCGCTCCGCATCCGGTCGTTCCGGATACGGATACGCAGGTTCCCCACTTCCGGTCCGGCCGCCAAAAAGCTCCGCCGTCACGGAAGCACAGTGGTGGGGTTTCTCTCGCTCAAAACACGCTAGCACGCTGTGCGCGCCAGTGGAAGTTATGCAACCCGAGCCATTGGGTATTTCGAACGATAACCAGGGGTTACAGGTTACAGTTCGCAGACATACCCCCGCTTTCGAGCAGGGTTATTCATACCAGAGCACGTGGTTTAAAAGCAAGTCTTTTGAGAGAAGAGATCAGCTCATTGCTAAGCAAGGGTGCTATAGTGGAGCTGGACAGGACCCAATCCCGCATGGGATTTTGGAGCCGTTATTTCCTGGTGCCCAAAAAGGGGGGGGGGCTACGTCCCATCCTGGACCTAAAGGCACTAAACGTGTACCTGAAGAAGTACGTTTTCAGGATGCTAACAGTACCCACCATGTTACGGTCGGTCAGGCAAGGGGATTTCCACTGTTCAGTGGATCTGAAGGATGCTTATCAGCACGTCCAGATTTATCCCCCACACAGGAAATTCCTTCGGTTCGCCTTCGAGGGTCGCCTGTACGAGTATACAGTACTCCCTTTCGGTCTGTCACTGAGCCCGAGGGTTTTCGTGAAAGTGACCGAAGCAGCCATCGCCCCGCTGAGACGGCAGGGCGTCAGGTTGGCGACGTACATCGACGATTGGATGATTTCAGCGAGCTCCGCCCACGAAGTGGCGCGTCACACACAAGTGGTTTTGGCTCACCTGAAGGCCTTAGGTTTCATAGTCAACCACGGCAAGAGCATGCTGACTCCAGCAAGTCGTCTTACATTCATTGGGGTCCTTCTGGACTCATCCGACATGTCGGCCCGTCTCTCAGAGGAGAGGGTGGACAGGTTTCGGGAATGTCTCGACTCCTTTCAAGTGGGCCAGGAGGTCACTTACAGGAGTTGCATGGTACTGACGGGAATGATGGCTTCCGCAGTACATCTGTTGCGTTTGGGCAGGTTTCATATGAGACCTTTTCAAAGATGGATGTTATCCCTCGGGATCCCGCCCTCCTTGAAGTACAAGAAGGTTACGGTTTCCCCTTCCTGCGCGATCGCCCTGTCTCCGTGGCTGGTGGAGGGGTTCCTCACCAGCGGAGTCTCGATTGGCGAGGTGGTTTCCCACAAGTCGATCACGACAGACGCCAGTCTCAGTGGATGGGGAGCCACTTTCGAGGGGCGCACAGCGCAGGGGCTTTGGCCTCTGGAGATGAGGGGTCGTCACATCAACTATTTGGAGTTGATGGCTATACTCCTGGCGCTCAAGCATTTCGAGCCTTGGATTTTGCATTGTCACGTCCTGGTCAGGACAGACAATACGACGGCCATGTTTTATGTCAACAAACAGGGGGGCCTGTCGTCGTTGCCACTGGACCGTCTGGCTCGAGAATTGACGGTTTGGTGCTTGTCGCGCCTCAAGTCGATCAGGGCCTCACACGTCCCAGGTCTCCTCAACAGCGGGGCAGATCTCCTGTCCAGGGGAGGTCCTCGCTACGAGGATTGGTCTCTCCACCCCAGGGTGGTGAGCCAGATTTTTCGCAAGTTTGGTCAGCCAGTGGCGGACCTGTTTGCGTCAGCGGAGAATACGAAGTGTCCGTTGTTCTTCGCGGTGAAGGGCAGTCCTCCCGTGGGGTTGGACGCCTTAGCGCACACGTGGCCGAGAGGTCTACTGTACGCGTTTCCCCCCTTCGACTTAATCCGACCCACTCTGGAGAGAGTCAGGAGGTTCGGTCTGGAGATGCTCCTGGTGGCTCCCTACAAGGGCACGTGGAGATCGGCGATCGCCCCTCTCCTTTGCGAACCGGGTTGGCAGCTGCCTCAGTGCAGGGACCTGTTGAGTCAGGCCAGGGGGGAGATCTTCCACCAAGGCCTGCAGGTCCTAGACCTGTGGGTTTGGCACGTGAAAGGTTAAACCTGCTGGCAGCCGGTTTTTCTTCTGAAGTGGTTGATACCATTCAGAGTGCTAAGGCGCCCTCTACGAGGGCGTCTTATGATGGAAGGTGGAATGCCTTTGAGGACTGGTGCGAGTCGCGTGTTCCACCTGTGGTGGCTCATGTGGCGTCAGCCCAGGAAATTCTGGAATTTATGCAGAACCGCTTGAGAAGTGGTCTAGCATTTTCTACCCTTAGGGGGTATTTGGCGGCTATTAATGCCTGTCACCTGGGGGTGGCGGGCAAGGCACCTTCTAAAGTCCCGGAGGTCATCAAGTTCATGCAAGGAGTTGAACGTTTGAGGCCGGTGACTAGGTCTTTGTTCCCAGTTTGGGATCTGCAGGTGGTTCTAGGGGGCCTATGTCGGGCTCCCTTTGAGCCGCTTGTAGGGATGCCTTTGAAACTTTTGAGTTTCAAGACGGCTCTTTTGCTGGCTTTGGCCACGGCTAAAAGAGTTGGTGACCTGCAAGCTCTCTCGGTGTCTGCGGAGTGCATGCAGTTTATGAACAATGATCTCAAGGTGTTGCTCAAGCCTCATCTTAAGTTTGTTCCTAAGAACATGGTGGTTCCTAAGGAGCCTGTTGTTCTTCTGGCTTTTCATCCTCCTCCGTTTGTCTCGGCGGAGGATGAGCGGCTGAATTGCCTTTGTCCTGTCAGGGCATTGAAGGCCTACTGTGACAGGACTGCTGGTTCTAGAGCTTCTTCTCAGCTCTTTGTAGAAATGGGCAATGTTCTTGTCAGAAAGCCGGTGTCTAGACCCACTCTTTCGAGGTGGATTGTGGATGCTATTAGGCTGGCTTACTCTAGT
Source organism: Nannobrachium achirus (assembly GCF_963921795.1). Lineage (NCBI taxonomy): Eukaryota > Metazoa > Chordata > Actinopteri > Myctophiformes > Myctophidae > Nannobrachium > Nannobrachium achirus. Next base: position 37,382,382 of record NC_137827.1, on the reverse strand, counting down.
GCGGGTGTGGAAGTGCCGGCGGCACTTAAAGCCCATAGCACTAGAGGTGTGGCTACTTCGTGGGCACTGGCAAAGGGAGTCTCCGTTCAGGAGATTTGTGTTTCGGCGAATTGGTCTTCGCCTTCTACCTTTGCAGCCTACTATCACCTGGATATCGAATCCTCTTCGCTAGCGCATTCGGTTCTGGGTGCAGTTGCCTCCTCTACGTCATAGAGGAGTCGGATCTTCCCCTCCCACAGGTGGGCATGTAGCCACCTGGGGTATTTTGGGGGGGACCCTGTGTTTTCCTTATATAGTGTGTCTTACTTATAAGGCGGACTTGTCCTTTTCATTTAGTTGAATGAGGCGGACTTCGGTCTGTCAGGGTCTCTCCTTAATTTCTCATGCCTTCACACCCAGGTCCGGTGGGCCTGGGACCTTCTGGGTGATGGGTCACGCCCGTTTGGGCTGTGCTCACCCGTATGAGGGGTGTGTGGGGGTATGAGAGTAGGTTGTGGCTTAGAGGGGAGTTTAAGAATCCCAAGTGGGAGGTCATCCTGGAATATTGACAGTAAACGGTAGGTTCCGTACGGAACCATTGTTTACTTAGATATGGAAGGATGACCTCCCACGTAATGCCCCTCTGTTTCACTGAATGTGGCAGAGAGTGGTATTAAGAGGATGTTACTTCCGCCTCCGGGGGCTTATATAGCCTGGAGGCGGGTCACTCCGGTTTGAGTGACAGGCCCTTCCTACCTACGTTAGTACGGGAGCTGAAGTAGTTTCTCTGAATGATCGCCAGGGGGCGTCATTACCCAAGTGGGAGGTCATCCTTCCATATCTAAGTAAACAATGGTTCCGTACGGAACCTACCGTTGGAGAGGGGGGGCTTTTATGCCTTTATTGATAGTAGACTGACAGGAAATGGGGAGGGAGATGGGGAGTGACATGCAGCAAAGGTCGAAACGTGTCTCAAAGCGTGACGCAAAGCCGTCGCTTTGTGTCACGCAAAGCTTGCAGATCTGCTACTTTTGCTACTTTTGAATTTTAGTCCTGAAAGGTTATGGACATATGAGGTTTCCACCCGACAGAGACGAAATATTGGTTCATACTAGAGTTGTGATGCTTTTTCATCTCAGTTGGAGTCCAGAAAGACTGTGACATTCTGTGTGGACATGTTTCAACTAACCAGGGAGCCCCAGTGAGAGTGAGGATTAGCATAAGAACAGTGAATTGCTTGCGTGTGCGTGTGTGCACACGCATGCGTGTGTCTGTGTGCATGTGTGTATGCACAGGGTTTTATTTGTTTGTGAATGTTAGATGAGATATGAGCACTGTTTACAATAACGGTCATCTTCTCACATCAACTGAAGGTCAATTGCAGTAATTACTCTCCTCCAATACAAATCCTTTGTGTGCGTGTTATCTGTGTGCACCGCGTAATAAGGGAATAGGCTACTCAACAGGATTTGTTTATGGAACAAGGATTTTGAATTTGATTAACCAGCCAAAAATAGCTTACAGTTTGAGCATGCTGTCAGTAAAACTGTTGACTTTCTTTGTTTTAGTATGCATTCGCAAATTTTGCATTAGTATTTATTTTCAGAGCCGGGATGCTACAGTGAGGGGGGGGTATAGATTGAAAGATGTTTTTATTGTGCTCTTGGCGGATGGATCGCGTGCATGCATGGTCTGTGAGGATTAATGTGTGTTCGCGTATCTCAGCGTGGCCATGCCTGTTGTGAGTTTCAGTGATGTGTACATGTAAATCTATTTGTGTGACTGTATTTTCCCGCATGCAAATACAGTCTTACCATAATACTGTGTGTGTGTGTGTGTGTGTGTGTGTGTGTGTGTGTGTGTGTGTGTGTGTGTGTGTGTGTGTGTGTGTGTGTGTGTGTGTGTGTGTGTGTGTGTGTGTGTGTGTCTGTGTGCGTGTGTGCGTGTGTATACACGAGTTCGTGTACACTGCACATGCATATATGGTATGTGTGTGATTGTGTTTACCCATACACACAAGAGGACAAGTGTGGCGACGTGTGAGAATAGAAACAGAGCTTATTTCCTCTGTATTCTCTTCCTATCATAACATAACCTCCCTTTCTGTCTCTCTCTCTTCCAGCTGAGGACTGCCAGCTGCTTTCTCAGATCCCCAAAGTGCACTGCCTGAGGAACAGCAGGAGAGAGGGTGAGTGTGGAGGACAGGATTCAATCGGCCTGCTTCACGCGGCGGCCATTTTGCTCTTACTTCTTACTCAGGGGGGTGGGAAGGGAAACCCCATGCCCCTCAGTATGAATTGTAAGAGCAAAATGGCCGCTTATGGCCGTATGGAACAGAGGATAAAATCCAAGTCTTTGGCGGTTAACTTGAGTGAGAGATACGTGGGTGTCGACCATACGTGCACACACACACACACACACACACACACACACCTACACACACACACACACACACACACACACACACACACACTCATACACTCACGATACCTACACATACCGTCTCACTAATGGACACAAAAGCACTCACTCATACACAAACAGATAGCTTCCACATGTTTTCCGTTTGTATAAATGATGAGGTGATGGTTTATGTAAGTGATAAAGCGAGGCAGAGGTTAAGACCTCCACAACACAAAGCGGAGTGAAGTTCCCATTGTGTCATGGAGTTTCCCGCTGCCAAGTCCATTATTTTCCAATATAGGGATGCTTTGTGATGCATTATGGTGCCGGTTCTGTCTCGTGCAAGACTACTGGTGACCCTTGTCTGTATTTAGCCTTGAATGGAAACTATGGATTGCACTTCCGAAACACACAATCTATACTTCCAGGGACGGGAGAACCCAGGAGCAATGCAGTGTCAGGTACAGCCCCAGTGCGTGTCTGCCAGACAGGCCGGATGATAACGCACCCTTAAACCCACCAGGGTGGGGTGTGGCTAATGGGTGCCGGACACCTGATGCATTACTGAGACTGAGGCAAGCGGTCTCTGAGACTTGTCACATTCAACATCCAGACTCTAGCAGCTTCCAGAAGCAGCAAGCAGGGTGTGTAACAGGGGCTGAAGTCTGAGGAGCTAGACTAGAATCTTACGGAGCAGCGAATAGCAGTGTCGGGAGCCTTGTCGGAAGAGAGGCACAGAAAATACTGATTGCCTTTGAACGCATATCAAAGCGAATCATCATTCCAGGGAAATTCTGTCCTCACCGTCATCATAGCATACATCCCAACTGAATGCACAACAAAGCACAGTTCCACAGCTAGCTTGTGCAGAAAATTTAAGCTGTCCAGCCACATTACTTCTTGGCAATCCTTTCTGGACGACTTCAACACACGTCTCGGCCCAGAAGACACTTACAACAAACAAACTAATAACAATGGAAAATGTATGCTCGTGATTATGGAGGAATACCAACTGCTGGGCAGCATTTGTCACCAATAGGAAAGGAGAGGTTGTGAGGGATAAGTATAAGCAGAAAGATGGACCATGCCCTGAGACTCGCAGTCAGTGCGGTAGCGAGGAGACCCTGGCTTTCACGCCGGGCCCAAGGAAGATTCAGCAAGTACATTGCAGCACGATCAGTGCAGATGACATTGCCCTAGTCTCGGACACAGCTGAGAGAGGAAGGGAACTACTACTGGCAGTAGAAATGGAGTGCAGGAAGATTGGCCTACAAGCTCAAAACGCATCGCACTGCGATGCGTTTTGAGCTTGTAGATCGGCTATTTTTGCTTCTTTTGAATTGGAATCCTGAATAATTTTTGGTTATTTCTTAATTGGAATCCTGAAATGTAACATTTTGATTTAATTTCAAACGCATTTAGTTATATACTCATGTTAACTTTATGAACCTAAATACATACATTGGACATAAAAAAAAGACATTTTAATACTACTATACTCGTCATTAAGCTACTAATATAGACTGATGGGCCAGTTGCCCATGTATGGTGTACAGGATAAGGAGTGTGTGGAAATCCTTGGCCTTATGAGGCGGCTGTTCGCGGCTACTGTAGAATGGCATTTGATGTCACTAACCCCATCAGAAATGTGGATTCTCTAGAGGGGCCGCTTGCGGGCTACGGACAAGGTCAGGGAGAGAAGGATGAGGCTGGTAGGGCGCTGTGTCAGTCAGGCTCCCGGGAACCGATGGCAAGCAAACTGACACTGTGGGGGCCAACCCAAGGCACAGCTAGGGGAGAACACACTGCTATGTCACAGCAGAGCAAGCAACGCTACAGAGCTTCGGATCTCCTATGATGGATAGTTGGGTGTCGAGGGCAGCGTTCGCACCCTCACATTGCATGGCATTTGTAAAGGCCACCTACCGAAAAAAATATGAACAAGTGAACAACTAATAACGGCATGAATTCCATGTGCTTTTAGTCAGTACTCAGAAAAGCCAGTCTGGAAATCCATATTGGGGTGGGGTAAATAATTGATCATGTAAGTCATCTACTTATTTGGGCAAAATTGACATACTGTACCGTATACACAGCATTGGTTCTCAAAGTGGGGTAAATTTGTTAATACGTCGTCATCTGCTATTTAAAAATATATATATAAAGATCTTGAAAGTGTTTGAAGTATTTTGAATAGCAGCCAAATATATATCAGTGTGGGGTACTTGGCACACAAAAAGCCCGAGAACCATACAGTATACTGTACAGACAAACACATCTGTTCTAGATGGATGATCATTTCAGTGCCACGTCGTAAAAAGAGATGCTTATATCGGTAACCACTTTCTATTTGAAACAGCTGCTACATTTTGTTTCCTGCTGTTGTTATGGTTACATGCAGTTAAACAATATCAGAAGCATTGATTTAAAACAGTTTAAAACAGTCATTAAACTGTCGACTGTTGACTGTTTGAGGTGTCTCAATATCCATTATTAAGAGATACGTGGCAAATGAATATTTTCTGTGGCCATTATATCATTTGTATGAGTAAGTATCGTATATTTTGGTGACTATTAAATGAAGGTGCCATTTAAATGTGTTTTTGCAGTGAAGCTGTATCATAAATCAACTTCTATCTTAGGGACTACAGATGACAATTTGCTAGATAGATGTTTTTTATGTAACCATAGCTGTACTGTCTTGGCAATGGTCCATTTTGAATCTTTCCATGTGATGACTCTTGACTATTTCTACTGTGTTTACCACAATATTCATGAGGATCGACTTATTATTAACCTTTAAAATTAATCAATATTACATATCAGAATATATGTAATCAACCTGAGTGGCACAATAAAAGAAGATTGAAATAAAGTCCTACTGATATGTGTTTAGAACTACTGTACTGTATTCTAGAAGGGCTTTTTTCTCAGGGTGCCTGACTTCTATGTGCTGCTCTCCCTTCTATGTGCTGCTCTCCCTGTTTGCCTACAGGCTGTTTTCCCATTTAAACCATAGGCTGACAGAGCATAAACAAGTTCATACTAGGCTAGTGGTTGTCAAGTAGTGAGGCAATAGGATAGGACATGATGTGCCGTGGGTGTGACTAGGCTTAGGCATGCCTTGTGAATCAAGGTCAAACTTTAAAACAAATTGTTAAAGCTTAGGCGTGTTGTAAGTCTTAAGTGTGTGAAATCGAATAGTGTTAAATCTTGGGTGTGGAGGAGTCTTATTTTCCTACCAGCTGTGTGCTAGCCTATTTTGTTGGTGACAGTACCAGCCTTTCTGACTAATGTACAAACTTACAAACAACAGAATCTTAGTCCAGATCCTTGCCTTATGAGGGTCATTGATGAGGTGAAGGGGAACAACCTAATAGTCCGGCAGCCTAGGGGCCTTTTTTGGCCAAAGTGTGAAATTTGGTATATTGTTTTTTTTATTGGCCTAAAATATTGTCTATATAATATACATTCATGAAACCACCTGCTGACCGGCTGTCAGCATTGAGCAATTCTTTTTATAGGGGGTAAAAGTTTGAGTCCCATTAACTTTACTAGAAAATATTATTGCAATGAGCATATAATATATTATATTATATATTACAGTATATGCTCATTGCATGTGGAAGATAAGCCTGGAGTTGAGATATAAACAAGTCTGAGTCCACCGTTATACCGTAAATCTGAACATTGAACGTCCAAATGGAGAAAATGTTTTCCTTTTGTCCAACTGATGACATATTCCAAGTGTTATTGAATGTTTGCTTTTCTTTTAAGATTTGTTTTTGGGCTTTTTGCCTTTATTGGATAGGACAGTAGACTGACAGGAAATGGGGGAGAGACAGGGAGTGACATGCAGCAAAGGTCGCCCGGATCGGGAATCGAACCGGCGACACTGACAGGCATTGATGCCGAAATGGCAATGCCAATATGGTATGCGCCTGGTCCACTAGGCCACCAGACGCCCCGAATGTTTGCTTTTCTTAGTTATAATTACCTGCTATCATTTACTCAAATTAAACATAGCTTATCTTCCTTAATTCCTCTGGAACTAAACTTGAAATGGACCAGATGCATTTTGACCCAAAGTTTATCGTGTATTTGGCGCTTAATTTAAGGGCCTCACAGATGAGAGGCCGATGTTGGGTCCAATTACCTCCAATCCTTAAATGTGCATTTTAGTGTCTTATCAAAAAAAAAAAAAAAAAATCTTTGAAAGAAATCTCTTGAGATGATGCAATCCATCTTTTTAATTAAATCAGTTTGGATAAAGCTGGAGGGAAGCAAAGCCTCCCTATAACACTGCTTGTTAAATTATAAACAAGCCTATCAAGAAACCCCATTACTGTTCTAGCACTATCAGTTGGGAAATTCACCATGAAACATGTAAAACTCAAACTGTGAGTGTTTTCCTTTTGTCAGCTGAAGGGCTGAGTTAACAGAATGTTTCAATTTTGTTCTTATCTGTCAATCATATTTTCGAATGGTGAAATACAATGCTTAAAAAAACTGGTGAGTACATCGTCAAAAACACTTTTGTAAGCGACGGTTTCATGGTGACATAAATATAATAGTATTTTATGTTGTAGTAATAATTTATTTTCTAAAAGTGTGCCCTTGTTGTATGATGTTGTAAAAGGAGGTGTCAAATGCTTTTCAAACGGGACATTTCATTTTGAAACTTTCTATGCTAAAGTTTTAATATAACTCCTAACTTTTAATAGTGAATGCTAATGTACTTCACATAGTTATGTATTTTTTGTTGTTGTATGCAGAGTTACGTTCAGGAACAAATCTTGTATCACTGTATTTCGAAATTAGTGAAAGTGGTTATGTCTGTCAGTGGAACTAATAAATATTGAACCAATGAAAAGTATTAACAAGAGATTTGTGACTAAATAATAACTCCGATGGATCCATTGAAACACAGGTTCCTTTTTCCATTTTCTGAAAAGTAACACTTTTGAACATACAAGCTTTCCACCCGACAGAAACGATATGAGGATTCTTTTGGAATTTCCTTGGTCTTGTGCCAGCTGGACAACTGGATGATAATGCTGTGTTCGTCCTGTCATAATGCCACTATCGATGTCCCCACAGGTCTGATCCGGTCGAGGGTGCGAGGAGCCAACACCGCCTCAGCGGCCGTCTTGACCTTCTTAGACAGTCATTGTGAGGTCAACACTGATTGGCTGCAGCCCATGATCCAGAGAGTCAAAGAGGTACAGACCGCCAACCATCACCCGTCATTCACACTTTCTAATTAGACACTTGAAGCTCTTGGAAGTAAAAACTATTACATGCGTGCACGCACGCACGCACACGTACGCACGCACGCACGCACACACACACACACGCATGCACGCACACACACACACACTGCATAGATAGTGATGGTCTAATAGATCACTCAGCAGTGGGATTTATGTATGGATTTCACAGATTTATAATCACACATACCGGTACATTAGAGTTGAAGTGCCTGTGCCTTCATCACTCACTAATGAGTAATAGTCTATTCTCTGAGAACTAAACGCAGGAACTGGGTTGGAAGCAACACAGCTGTTCCCCTAAATCCACTGCTAGCCCCCCACCACACACACGCACACAAGCACAGACGCACACACACACACACACAAACACACGCACGCGCACGCACGCACGCACGCACGCACGCACGCACACACACACACACACACACACACATGCAATACCACAACTCTCTGAAGCCACTAGAAATGCTTTTCTTCATCACTTTTCCCAGTCTCTTGCTCATGTAACTCCCCAATAAATCCAGACACTCCCTCATTTTCCCGAAACACCTTAATTAATCATGCACACCCTTCTTGACCTAAAATCACGCAAAGCTGTACACAGTATGTCTAGTCATGTCATCAACATGGATCTGTCCCATTTCCCATATTCCCTACTGATTGGCTACGACTGCCTTCTAAGGTTTGTGTATGCGGAGTGTGTGTGCAAAGTTTGGCATGGATAGGGGCAACGGTGGCGGAGATATGAGTAGGGCAAAAGTGTGATGTGACGGACAGACTGACAGACTGACAGACAGACTGACTGACTGACTGACTGACTGACTGACTGACTGACTGACTGACTGACTGACTGACAGCCGGTTGAGGTTTTGATAGTAACTGCGACCTGACGGTTGCAACAAAAGCCCTGAACTCTTTCTTGTTGCCTATTTTGATAGATGCTAGTTACACCTTGCAGATTATGTTGGTTACTTGTTCGCATCATTTTATTTTATTTAAATAGACATATAGGCTACTGTTTGCTTGACCACAAATGCTAAGAATTTTATTTAGATAGCATGTTGCTTAGACAGATGCTAGGTTTGTTGTCAGATTTATCGAGAGATAAATTAACTAGGAGTACAAAATGTGTCAAACACTGCATGGATCTCTATTTTAAAGAGACACCTGTACACAAAACAAAACTATATTCAGAAAGACAGACACCATCAGCAAAATACATTCTCAAAATTCTCCACCATATAATCTCCGCTGTGCTTTATTCAAAAGACATTCTCATACAAAAGTATGCATATTCAACCATACCTTGAATCACTTTTGATTCATGAGATTCTACCACACAAATCCCCCCGTTTTTATTTATTTTTTATTTTGTATCCAGAGTCCAGACAACAGACATTACCAGACAAACAACTCTCTCATTAAAGTACAACTTTGTTTTTTTAGAAGGGTTATAATTAGAGAAAAGAAAATATGTTTTTATTTACTGCTTTCTATTGTTTTAGCGATTTTATTATTTTGATCAGTGGATGCATGCGTACAAGTGTCTAAATATGTCTTTTTAGACACAATAAGCCGGCAATGTCTTCGTTACTATTTACACCAGCCCCCATAAGTCACATCTGCCCATGAAAGATTGCGGTGCATCTTGGGAAAGGGCTTATTGTGGCTAGAGAGACATATTTAGCCATGCATGCATGCCCTCAACCTGGGGGCATGCATGCAAATCAGAATCGTTAAAATCACTAAAACGATAGAAAGAAGTAAATTAAAACATTTTAACATTCATCTTTTCTTTTCTCTAATGACTATCTAAAATATGAACCCTCTAAAAACAAAAACTAGGCTCTACTCAATTTTATTGGTGAAACATTTTTACACTCAAAAATATTGAGTAAATATTACTGTTATGAAATCAGGTAGATGATACTCAATTATTTTGAGTAAAAGTAACCAAAACCTTTACGTACTTATTAACAACTAAAATTTAGTACAATGACCTAAAGAAATTGAGTAGATATAATTAAATTATTCAGTCAATGCCACAAAAGACTACAAGTAAATACATTGAAATATTAAGTAGATTTAATTGAATATTAGAGTATGATTTAACAAAACAAATATGTCACATTTACTTTATTCATTTACTTTTATTGATTTAATTCATATAGTACCATTTACCCCTTTCATTTACTTTACCTTTTACTCCAGGAGTACATGATGTCAAATGAATACACATGAAATAATTATGCAGATAATTATGTTTTTAATCAACTAATTTTGACCAGTGTAACACCACATCAAGTATGAACATTCAACATACTTTAGTATGTAAATGACATGCAACAATGCCTGCAAAAACAATATGTTTAAAGATAATGATCAGGAAAGGGGTATCCCTGACACTTTTAAAATTCTGTTTACTAAAGAGCAGTGTGTGTTCACAATACTGTATATAAGTACCTCTAATTTAACTGTGCATGTAAGTAAGCAGTCTGTCAAACATTATGCACCATAAGAACAATGAGCCCATCAAATGAACAGTAAGTCATAACCACAAAATACATTAAAGACAGTCAGAGGCCATCTGGCATGAAAGAAAATCACAACTTGGAATATGAAATAATAAATAAGCATTTACAGTAGCTCAACATTTAAACATATTGACTATGCACACGTGTAATGTCTATATGCTAAACTGACCTGTTTGCATTATGACTCGAATGCACCAGAAACAAACACTTTACATTAACTAATTACTATCAGCAACAAATACCATTGCAAAAATGCTGTTTTGACAATAAATCCACTTTCAGTAGGTTATACCCACTTTCTGAGAGCATCTTGCTGAACAGTAGTCGGCAAGCAGACATTTTTTCAGTCTCTGAACTTTGGCTGAAAGGTGTCCAGGTCCTGGAAACCTAGGAAAGTACTAGTTGAGTTGGATCCTGGACTCCAGGATCCAACTCAACTAGTACTTTTTGGAACATCTCAAGACCATATCTGAGGTTCTTGGGGTATCTCAGATTAAAGGCATAGAACAGTCCCAACAGATAGCAGCAGACCCCCAAGATTGTTGAGGGCAGTGATGCCCTTAATCACAATACCTACATCAGTAGGTTCATTCATTGAGTCCTCTTGGTTCTGCAGCAGGTAGATCTTCATCTTCATCATCACCTCCTCTGTCAACTTCTCTTCTACTCTGACAGGTGCACCAGCAGCTTCCTTCCTGCACACATTGTGAAGATAATTGTTTAGAGCTCACTTTCAGGCTAAATGTTACATGACACACAGACACACATTGAGCAATCCTAGCTGTCTCCACACATGCAGCCCTGGGCATAATCTTGAATCAGTTGGACCAGACATGCAACGGATGCAACAGCCATTCAGCCAATGTCACAACCTCATTCTCTGGACATCACTATGCTGTTCCTTTGCATGTGATGGTCTCATCCACGATGACATTAAAACGTCAAAACGTTTATTTTACTAACTTGAAAGTCCTTGATCTTGACACTATCTTCTTCCAGATGGTCGATGAGACATCGGATGATGACCTCTCGTGTTCGTTGATTGGGGATTCCTCTCTGCAGAATAGAAAAATAATTATTTGAACAATAAAGAAAAAGTATGACTGCACTTTCATAACTAACATAAACTTTGGCAATACAATTGTTTCCACAACCCAGTTTTAGCAACGGAAGCTGGGAGACTGTCCTTAGTAGCTATTAAGACATACATTTAGAAATGAATAATCAGGAGAGAGAGAGTTGCAGGGGATAAATATGAGTTTAGCATAAATTAATATAGTAATTATTGTCATTAGCCAGGTGAAATATAATTAAAGCAGTTAGAGTAAATGAAAGTTTCATACCTGAAGTACAATACTCATTTGTGCCCAAACTGCCCTTCTTGGACTGGAACATGGACAGTAGTTTGGGGGTATAGAAGTCCAACATTGCCATACATTTTGGCTCAAGATTCAGTGTGGTGATCATCCTGAACTTTGCACTAACCTGGAAGACAGAGATGAGGGGAAGAGAGTAAAAAAGAAGACATGTAGATAATAATGTAGGCCTATACCTGTGCATTTTATCTTCATTGTACACACCATTGTATGCAGCTGTGCATAGCTTGTAATAAATGCAAAAAGTCACAATGACTAGAGGGCTTGCACATTCCTCTCACTGTAACCTTAACTAGCTGCAAACCTTTGTAAAGAACATAAGTTATACCCAATACATTTGTGTAGCCTATATGCACAAAGATACAGTAAATCTACTTACCAATATTTGCAAACACTCTCCAGGTTTCTTGTTGAAGAAGATGTGTGCTGCTGCTGTTTGTTGACAGAATGTTCCAGAAGAACTTTCCCATGAACCCTTGTGTACAATTTTGAATCTTAGTCATATCTACTCAATTGTTTAAGTTGTTGTGAGAGATGAAAGATTATTAAGTTGGAATGAATAATAATTAAGGGTCTTTTTAAATTGATCCATATAAGTACTCCATACTCAAATATTATGAAGGAAAATTACCAAAACAAATTGAGTATAATTCATGAATAAAATCAGTTGGTCAAATACTAATTTATTCTCATGAAATTAACTCAAATAATATATGTACATCTAACTCAAAAAGAACAGTTGGATTTTTACTCATTTTGTTTGGTGTGACCTACTCAAACAATCACATACATGATATTCAGTGATTTTATTGAGTAAATATAACTTTTTCTAATAGTGCTATTTACTCGGTCACAGAATTCTTTCTTAGAGTGTTGTAAAAAAGTTGTCCTTTAAAAGACATATTTTATTCAGAGGACACTCTTTCTCTCTCTCTCTCTCTCTCTCTCTCTCTCTCTCTCTCTCTCTCTCTCTCTCTCTCTCTCTCTCTCTCTGTCTGTCTTTCTCTCTCTCTCTCTCTCTCTCTCTCTCTCTCTCTCTCTCTCTCTCTCTCTCTCTCTCTCTCTCTGTCTCCATCAGCTCGCTTGTGCTTGGCTTTGAACAGCTGTGGAGGCTCATCCAGCCTGCATCAGAGTCTTTCACTTTGGCAGCCGTGAGAGTGTGAGGCTCAGTGATAATTTACCAGCTCCACAGACAGGCTGCTCATGGCTCTGCAGTCTGCACTCACTATTAATCTTGCCAGAGAAGGAGGACTTCAGAGCCCATTCATACAGTGTCTAATAGTAGAGGGGTAGTGTCTTTGTCCAGGTAGTGCTGGTCAGAATTGACCCTGACAAACTGATCAATGATCTGCCCAGCTGCTATAAATCAACTTGTGCAAATGAGCTTATAGCCTAATGACTGACCTCAAAGCAGTGAATGAAAAAAATCATTAATGACTTTGTATGCAATAAATAACTCCACACTATTAAAATTCCCAGTCAATGCGTGCTGTTGGCTCTTTGGGTATTGACAATAATATGTATAATATTGTGATCACATAATGATTGCAGTGCTATAGGTTTAGATATCCTTTCCCCTTCTCTCTTGTCCCATTCACCTTCAGGCAGATTTTTTTAAAACACATTTTTGGACACTACTCCTACAGATTTTGCCCTAACATCACGCAAATCGCTACACAGTAGGTCTACACTCATGTCATCAACATGGATCTGTCCCATATAGTGCCACCATCAGGCCGATTTTTTCAAACACATTTTTGGACACTGCTCCTACAGATTTTGCCCTAAAATCACGCAAATCGGTACACAGTATGTCTACACTCATCTCATCAACATGGATCTGTCCCATATAGCGCCACCATCAGGCAGAGTTTTTCAAACACATTTTTGGACACTGCTCCTTCACATTTTGGCCTAAAATCACGCTGCGACCTGACGGTCGTTTATCTCCCGATTAGGGAGTCTTACTGGTATCTAACTGCTGTAGACTTAACAAAAGGCAACAATAACCACATGCAGTATGCGACTGTAAGAGGCATGTGCATGGCTACAAACAGCAAAGTGAGGAGGCTGTCTGGTGACCTGTGACCCCTGTCGGACACTGTCTCCTCTGTCCGGCTCTTACACAGAGACATTTAGTGTGACATTTGGGATGATGTGATGTTGGCTGGAAAGCATGAACAAACTGCTCCACAGATGAATAGTATTTGGACTGGAGATATTTACAGTGCACACAAAGCAATGTCTTTTTTTTTGTATTTTAGTCATCTGAAGAAAGTTTTAGTCAAATTTACAGTTGATTTTGCGCAACCAAACTGACTTGTCTTTTAGTCCCTAACATTTTTCATCATAGTTTTAGTCGTCAAACTTAACACTGCACTGATGACAATGAGGTTTTCTCTTCTTTTCCATCCAATTCAATCAAGAAGAGGTCACACCGATTTGAACAAGCAAATGTTTAATTAGCCTATAAAAGTACAGAATAGCAAAACAGATTTGGCGATTAGACTCCACAAGCATTTAGAAGCATAGACCATTAACAATAAATGTATAAGATGAGCTTTTAACATTAATGCATAATATTAGCTTTTAATAGGGAAACCCCCCCCAATGGAGTCTAGACACTGGTGGTGGCTGTGCAGATGAACATCCTTCACTCGATTGAGACAAGGTGGAGTTGGGGTTGGAGGTGGGTTGCTTGTTGCATGCTGAAAAGAGAATGACAAGGTTCAGAGGCAGTGGTTATATTTAAAGGTGGAGTCCAATCACCTGATTGGCTGACTGTAGATTGGCTAGAAGGGCACACACTTCAGACTGAGTAACAAATGCGGCTTAGATCCTTTTTATTGAATTTGCGCTGAAAGCTTCATTTCTATCCAATCCCAGAAACAGAACAGGAGAAAGTTAGAGATGATACCGCTGACAGATTGAGACATTACGACCGACGCTACATCTGTATAAAAAGCGCTGTGGTCTCTTCATGCACTGGCAGATCACAGTGGCTCGTTACATGGCTAATAAAACCTGGATTGCTTAAAGCTGTAGAGACCAGCACTTTTGAGTGCGTTCTCTGGCAGAATGGCGAGCGTGGCGTGTCGCCCCGTCCCCATGGTGCGATATGCTGCAATGAACATAAAGGTCACCAAGGGTTCACTTATTGAGGAAAGAGAGCGACAGTTCATAATTAGAAGCAGATGTTGGAATTGTCCCCGATGTTAAGCTGTTTGACGGCGTGAGCGCACACACACACGCATGCACGCGCACACGCACGCACGCACACGCACACACACACACACACACACACACACACACACACACACACACACACACACACACACATGCACACACATGCACACACATTATACACACATACACACGCACTGATGTACACCCAAATATACACAGACAGAAGCATGCACACATAATGCAACATCAAACAACAGTGTTGGCACAGTGAACACAAACACTTACACAATCTCATACATTCACTCACTGACAGACACACACACACACACACACACACACACACACACACACACACACACACACACACACACACACACACGCACACACACACACACACACACAGACTCACTAATGTCAACAGTGTCCTGTGTCCACTATGTTTACTTTTGAGTTCATGCTACTTCTCTCACAGAAGGTAACGTGTAACTGTTCACAGGCCAGTCTCTTACTGTCTGTTTCTCTTTCTACATTTGAATCACTCACATACATTTAGTTTCACCATTACAAATGTATTTCTTATGAGCGGTGAGCGCAACAGAAACCTAGTTAAAAATGTTGACTTTGTTCCATGGTCTTTAATTTAAACTGCTGTATGTCATGAGTACATCCACACAAACTACAGATATTACTCAGTGATAAAGCGGCTTAATATATATATATATATATATATATATTCTTTTTAAATCAGGACGGGTCGATTTGTCGACGCAAATATCAACCTGTTTAAATTAACAGTTTGATGTGAAATATTCGCGGACACATATTCAGATTTGTTTTCTTATTCACACTTTGGTAAGGACCACACTTGCCCAAAATAGGGACGCCAGTGTTAATGTGGTCAACATACATTAGTTACATTGATTTGATTCATGTATTTAATTCAATCTGACCGGGGGGATACAAACAAATCCCTACTGGGCATAAAAATGAATGACCGGGGGGGGGAACCCAAAAACACAGGCATGGACCATGTACAATATACTACATGTACAAGACCTCGCACACATGCTTGCACTTACATGCCACCATGTACTCACACATGCACAGTACGATTAAACACAGCATGGGAATATGCTGTGTTTGCTGAAGGGTAGTACAGTACATTGGCTCAGGAGAGGTGTGACAGTCTGTTCTGTTCCCCTGTCCAGGACCATACTCGTGTCGTCAGTCCCATCATCGATGTCATCAGCCTGGACAACTTCGCCTACTTGGCTGCCTCTGCCGACCTGAGGGGAGGTCAGTGTCGAAGGAAACAGCTTTTATGTCAAAGTTGTTATTGTTATTGTTGTTTTTTCTCTTACTTTTATAACAAGTAATACTTTAATACTGAAAATGGCTGATCGACAAGCTCACAATGTATTGCTATGCGTTGCTTTGTGAGCATGTACATTAGCTATTTTCAGTATATACATACATGTAGTATGTGGTTAACACATACAGTAACACATGGTTTTCTCTCTATTGACTTTGTGGAAAAACATTTCAAATCAACTGTAGCATAAAAGAGGTATGTCCATAGGCAGGTTCTCTTAACTCATTCTTAGCCAAATCGCCTTTCATCGCCATTTTGGGGACGCCAAACCGTGCCAGATCGCCAAACGTCGCCTTGGGGATCATTTTCTGATGATTTTGGTATTTTTTTGACATTTTTTGAGCTATAAATGACCATTCTAGCTTCATATAAGCTTCAGCAAGGATTCTGCGATGGAAGTGACGTCATCGCCGGAAACCGGAAATCGAGCGTGTCAATCATGTACCCGAGCATATATTTTACATTGGAAGCCATTACAGCAACTCGGCTCTATCTCACGTTCTAAACGTCGGATCTTGATCCGGTTTGAAGGCTCTGTGCGTCAATTGGGCATCTAAGGCACATAGTCGATACTTTTTTTTTTTTTTAAGAGCGCGGATGGCGTGCACGGGTCCCGGGCCGTTCCATGCTAACGCTAATGCTAAGTGAATGGACTGGTTGCTAATTTGAGGCCTTCTAGCAATCGCTTAGAGACCTTAATCGCTGGCGACATCTAGTGTACACTATATTGACTACAGCCTACCAAAATGTCATGCATATAAGGGAGATCTACTGTGACTCTGAAAAATTAATAATATTCCTGGCAGTATAGGCGCAAACGCATATTGTAAATGGCTGTGTATGTAACTTGCATTCCCAGCCAAGATCAACGAGAAGACGGTATTGATCTTGGTCTGTGGGTTACAGTACCGCTTAGGCCAGTAGTTGGAGCATTCCTCCACCTAATAGCTTTGTCCTGGTGTCCCCACCACTCCTTTCTCTCACTCTTTAACTCTGTTCCTTGCTTTCAGGTTTTGACTGGAGTCTGCACTTCAAGTGGGAGCAAATTCCTATTGAACAGAAGATGGCGCGTGGTGATCCCACACAGCCAATCAGGTACAGTAAGCCTGCTACATTATTCTCTCTTCTCTTTTGTCCAGTGGTTCTCAACCTTTTTAGTCTAGTAGGAAAGGGGGGTCCATACGCATAGGGTGGATTTTTTTTCGCCACCTTTTTGTTCTTAATCCTTAAAGGGTATATTTTAAGATTCTGCCAGGTAACAGGCTGAAACATTTTTAATGATTTCTTGCAACTACCCATTCACTTACTATACAGATAGTATATGTATAGTAAGTGAATGGGTAGGTGCAAGAAATCATTCAAAATTAACCCCTTGGGACAATATTTCAGGCTGTTACCTGGCAGAGTCTTAAAATATACCCTTTAAGGATAACGAAAAAAACAGGTGGCAAAAAAAAAAAAAAATCCACCCTATGCGCGTGGACCCTCCTTTCCTACTAGACTATTTCAGGCTGCGCTGCAGCCCCCAAAATAATCATATTTTAACTGGGGACCCCCCCACCCTGACGAGCACTAAGAATTGACGCATTACATTTTGTATAACACGGTTCTATTGTGAAAATATCAGATCTACATGCTCATGTCTTTAAAATATTTCTTAAGAGATCCTTGATGTGTTGAGTTTAAGTCTGGTGATGAAGTATCAGAACCTTTCACTCTCCCTGTAAACTGTAAATGTGAATGTACATGAAACCTCTGACTGTATCCTGCAGGACTCCAGTCATTGCAGGTGGGATCTTTGTCATGGACAAGAGCTGGTTCAACCACCTGGGACAGTATGACACTTCCATGGACATCTGGGGAGGCGAGAACTTTGGTGAGCTTGCTGGCTGCATCTGCACTGTTATACTGTTATCAATGAAATATGCATTCAGGTGGACTTTGGTTAAGAGCTATTTTATACATTTGTATCTCTGCAAGGCCAGGGCGGCCAAAGGCCGGCAGAGATTAAATTGTCACCTTTCAGGGCTTTACAATTAATCAGTAAAATCTTAAAATCTATTCGGAAACTTGCCGATAACTAGGAGAGCAGTAATATGGTTCTGTTTATTAGTATTAGTTAGCAGTCCAGCAGCTACATTCTGTACTAATTGGAGATAGTCCAACAGTCATATAACTCACTCCACAAATTCTCCAAGAAGAAAATTAAACCTAACCCTCAAAATTGCAATAATGTTGATAACTTATTCTTTGGGTTTCAAGGGTCTTAAAACTAGCTGAACACATACCATGTTTTTTTTTATGTGCACATAAACATAACAAATCAAATAAGAACCCTGTAAAATTGCAGTTACATGGGCATATGTTTCGTCCATGACCACAAGAGCGATGATTATGCTTTATATCAAACCCTGCTATTATAACGCCTGGTTGTAGAGCACTGCAGATGCTGTCCGCTGGTGGGTTTGCTGAGCCCTGTGGCACGCTGTCTGAGAGGCCACATGTGTCCTTGGAATGCACAAGGCAGCCGAGCATTAAATTATCCTTGCAGTGTATTTTCATACGGCTGATTTACAGTATGAAGCCATCTGGCGCAGCGCATAAAACAACGTCACAGGTGGACACTGCCAGTGCCAATATTGAGATGGAAGTGGAGAGAGAGAGAACGAGAGTGTGTGTGTGTGTGTGTGTGTGTGTGTGTGTGTGTGTGTGTGTGTGTGTGTGTGTGTGTGTGTGTGTGTGTGTGTGTGTGTGCGCGCGCGTGCGTGCGTGCGTGCGTGCGTGCGTGCGTGAATGCGTGCGCGTGCCTGTGTGCATGCATGTGTGTGTGGGAGAGACACAAACACACACAGACAAAGAGAAAATAGATGTAGACTATAGCCAATATGTGCGTGCGTGTGCCAATAACTATTTATAGACACGATGCTCAACCAATATAAACCTAAATGTATCAGTGGTGTGTGTGTGGTCCTGCAGAGCTGTCGTTCAGGGTGTGGATGTGTGGAGGCAGTCTGGAGATCCTGCCTTGCAGTCGGGTGGGTCACGTCTTCAGGAAGCGACACCCCTATGACTTCCCAGAGGGCAACGCTCTCACCTACATTAAGTGAGTATCGCTGCACTGACATTAAAAGGTCGAGACCACCAGTGGCGTCAGTTCAGAAAACGCTAAGGTATGGCAACAT
This sequence comes from Nannobrachium achirus, assembly GCF_963921795.1. Classification (NCBI taxonomy): domain Eukaryota; kingdom Metazoa; phylum Chordata; class Actinopteri; order Myctophiformes; family Myctophidae; genus Nannobrachium; species Nannobrachium achirus. The sequence continues at coordinate 37,363,077 of NC_137827.1, read as the reverse complement.
GACTGGTGTCTTGCACGCGCGCCTTCAGCTGCATACCCCTGCCATACCCAATTGACGCCCCTGGAGACCACGCGTCCTGTCTGCTGCGGTATATATGATTACAATGCAAAAGGATAAATAAACCTTAACCGTAGCAAAGCGGCCGATGTTAAATACTCTGTACTGCTTTTGTACAACTGAGTCCTTTTCGAGACTGGTCTAGAAGAATTCCCTCCCTTATAATTTACCGAAGACAAATATTTAAATGAGTGACACCGTTGAATCCAGTGGCAGATATTTTTGTTTGTTTTTTACAGTCAAAGGCTGATGTCTGAATTATCCTATCTCCTGCGGCATTACAGCATATCATTAGGGCGGCTGTAAATAGTGGGAATGTTTGCAACAGTGTCATTACTGTGGTGTGAGCAGGTGTTTGTGTATGTGTTGACACAGGAACACGCGGCGGGCCGCAGAGGTGTGGATGGACGAGTATAAACAGTACTATTATTCAGCAAGGCCCTCGGCACAGGGCAAGGCCTTTGGAAGGTCAGTATTACAACTGTCTACTCTCATCCTATCACTTAACCACGTGGGCCGTGAATACGGCTGTTCTCGTTCAAGCGTTCTGTGAAACTGAAGATCCACATGCTGTCTGTGAGCTTGTAGATCGGCCTGGTGTGGAGGGAAAAAAGGTGCAGACGAATTATAAAGACCAGATCAAGTACCGGTATATAGGGTTTAACCCATTAAAACTGGGAAAGCATCTGTGTCGTTTGATAATTTAACCACTTTAACCGTTATTTTATACTTTGTCTATTCAAAAATAGCAGATATACAAGCTCAAAGCTTGTCACAGCGTATCACTTCGTGTCGCGCTATGAGCTTGTAGATCTGCTATTGATTAAAGATTGTGAGAATTTTTGAATATACTGTATATTATTTTTAAAGCGAATTTTTTTTACTCAAATCTTTGCCTCTGGGTGTCCCTGGAACAAAATATTTTGAGATGGGGGTCGGTGACCAAATACATATCATTTCGAAGGTCTTTGACATGAACATTTTTGAGGACCACTGATATAGCAACATAGGTTTTTCAGAAAACTGTTAGGATTTAGAAGACATTTGTAGAATCTGCCTCATGTCTGGTTTAAGTGGTTCAGCTACTGTGCATAGACACTTGAGCGTACACTATGAAACGAGACGATGAAACATGATACAACATATGAGATTATATGAGATGAGACATAAACTGTATTGATCCCCAATGAAATTCTAGGCAGCACTGGAACAGCAAATAACAATCACATACACACCAATAACAGCGAGGCGAGGACACACTACCGACTACTCGTACTCGATATTGGTAATAGATTCTCCGTTAGGTGAGCCTGTACCAGTAGCAAGTTCTTTTGGTTTCTATTACAGCTAAGGGGGCTAAGATGCTGACCCTCTGGCCTCTTGGGTGGTAGTCTACTGTAGTTGCAAGTCTACTGTCTGGAAGTAACCTTCTTAATGTGTCTCTCTCTCTCTCTCTCTCTCTCTCTCTCTCCCTCTCTCTCTCTCTCTCTCTCTCTCTCTCTCTCCCTCTCTCTCTCTCTCTCCCTCTCCATCTCTGTGGTTTCAACCCTGAATTGTCCTTTTAGCATCGCAGACCGCTTGACGCTGCGGCGGAAGTTGAACTGCAAGTCGTTCCGTTGGTACATGGAGAATGTGTATCCTGAGCTGAGGTGAGAAGATGTCCCTTATGGACACTAGGGTTCAAGTTGTTAATATAAAAAGTATTGGAAGATTTGGAGGACCCCCTGTAGTAATTCTGAGAACCCCCTAGGGGTCCCGGACCCCCTGTGGAAGACCCCTGACCTAGGAAGAAAGAATGCTTTCAGAAGTATCACACACACACACACACACACACACACACACACACACACACACACACACACACACTCACACATGCGCACACGCCCACACGTACACATGTCACAGACCATGATCTGGGCACTTGCGAGTACATCTTATCCTGACATCAACTTTTAATGTATGTTATTAACCTGTTAGCTGACATCAGAGACAGCCAGTGTGTAAATGTCAACATAGCATTATGTTGCCTAGCGGACATGTTTAGATGTTCCACAAATACTGGAATTGTGTGGGAAGGTAGAGCCAGGGACAGTATTATGAGCAGCATGAACCCTGTCAGCATGTCCCCTTGCGTATGTATCTCTTCCATGGATGCTATATCTTCCTTTAATTGGATTCACCTGCATCGTGCCCTTACACATTTATAACGGTGTGTCATTCCACTTGTTGTTATTTTGGTACTAGGGCCTGTCCCTTAGCAACGGAATCCAATTACGCGGTAGAGCAGTGAGTCAATTCACTCCATCTGTTCTTCGCTGTTAAAACAACCCCTCTCATTGTCCCCCGCCCCCCTCTCCCCCCAACTCCTCTCCGTCGATGGCTCCCCCAGGATTCCTGAGCAGGAAGCTGTGTCCAGCGTGCTGAAACAAGGCGGGCTGTGTCTGGAGACCCGCGGGACGGACAGCTTGGGCCTGGCCGAGTGCAGGGGCACCGGAGCCAACAGGCCGCAGTCGCAGGTCAGCCTTCTACCACTAGGGGGAGAGATTCAAGCATCTCAGGGGTCTGGGGATGGAGAGGGGGGGCCTATTAGAGATAGAACAGCTGTTGTGCATAAATGAGAATCCGGATCAGAATCATAATCCTTAATCATAAGCCTTTATTATAACAATAAACAGGAACAGGAATTTGTCTGGGTGGCATTGATGCAGGGATTAAGAGATGATTACATTTAGTAACATGTATACACTGGTGTATGGTGTACTCAGAACAGCCGTAGTTATTTGAGGTTCTGGCCAAATTCAGGAAAGCATAATAACGTCCATAACAAATACATTTAAACTACGCTTTGTCATTCATGGTGAAAATGCATCGGCAAATACAAGGCAGCATTATACTGTGTTTGCTGTTTGTACTAGTGTTTAATGCCGGGATTCCCGGGATGCGGGATTCCCGGGAAAAGTGGAGGTATTTTCCATCGCGGGAAATGAGCCGTTTCCCGTTATCCCATTATATATATATATATATATATTTTTTTCTTGTTAGAAATTACTACTAATAACGCCTGGTAACAGCTGCGGAGGCAGCCACATTATCTTCACCAACCGTGCAAGCATGGCGTCCCCTTCACCTGTGTGGATAGCCCCATATAGAACCTCACCCGTCGCTGCATACTGTTGTGCTCCGAGCACAACAGTATGCAGCGACGGGTGAGGTTCTATATGGGGCTACTGTGTGGAATGACTTTATTATGATGATCCAACGGCTATGATCTCCGGTTGTGACACTGTGTGAGCATCGATCGTCGTCACCTCTCCTCTCCCCAGTCCCCACGCTAACGCTGTGGTGGACCAGAGCTACTCTTCCCCATAGCGTCTCCGCTCGCTGCTCTGTCTGCAGGCAGCTACTGTCTCCCTTTCTGTGAAAGCCTTTTTCTGTGTCGTCTTAAAAAAAGAATACAGTCCCCGGAGAGATGTGTAGTATGGTACATGTGTCTTTAGTTCCGACCGTCTAGAAAAGGTAATTGATCGGTTGAAAGAAACGTTTTAAGCATGTTTGTGTTTGTTTCGCCAGCACAGCCACCCTGCCCCCGCGTCTGTCTGTGTAACTCCATGCTGCACGTCGTTCACGTATGCAGTAGAAGCGAACGCGCATTCAGGTTCAATGTAGTTGCATTCAACAGCGCAAATTGTTGATCTGAGAATAAAGAGAAGCAAGGTCTTATTGTCACTACTCTACAGGGACAAGAAGCTAAATGCAATGTTGTGATTGAGGTGATAATAAAAATAAGAAAAACTAAGATAAGGTAAGATGATGATGATGATGATGATGATGATGATAATAACAATAATAAAAAATAAAATAAAAAAACGTCAACAGTATAGCCATAGAATAGCTGTATAAAGAATGTGTTCTATTGCAGACAAACACTTGTAGGTATATAAAATAGCAGCCATAGTAACAGTAATAGTAGTTCCATCAACTACAGTAAGCCCACTACTTGACAATGGCTGAACCACTGTCTTTAGACGGCCTTAATAACCTATTGTGGTGTGTAAAATAGCCTATAGAAAAAAAGTTAATAATAATAATATTAAGGGTAATAATAATAATAATAACAATAAATAAAAAAGTATCAAACGGTATCGAAAAAGGTATCGTATCGATTCCCAGGTATCGAAAAAGGTATCGTATAGATTCAGAGGTGAACGATACCCATTTGTACTGTTGCAACTTGCAACAGTACAAATCACGGGTACAAGGTCAACTAAAAGGATTTCCTATAGTAAGCTTTTTGGCTTATTTACACAGGAACCACTTGTATCTCATATAACATTGAAAGACAGATGGCTATGCATAGGATATTAACAGTTCAAGAAAAAGCTCAATAAAGTTCATTCAATGTTCACAAATGTGTCATATTTTTTCTGAATATGGTAGGCCTATATAGGCCTCAATGTTTGATTTTACATGTTTATATTTCGTCCAAATAAAACGTTTTAAAGAATTAAATATCAATTCTATTGAAAAAAATAAGTATCTACGTATAAATGCATTTCAGTGGGCACTTTTTTAAATTATTATTATAAATTTTTTTTTTAAGGGAATTCCCGGGAAAAAGCCATAAAATTCCCGGGAATTAAAATTTGCTAATTCCCGGAAAATCTTAAACCCTAGTTTGTACTTGCATTATGAAAGCTAAAAAGTGATAGAATTTCATCTGTGTATAATTAAGTGTGCCGAAAACGTGCAATTCTTCAAAATGCCTTTACATGACATTACTTCCTCCTGGTTGTTGTTATTTTTTCACCAAGTAAAGCCCTGCTTCATCATACAAGGCCATCGCACAAAAGTAGTGAAAACAGCCGATCTACAAGAACACAACGCCTCGCACCGCGAGGCGTTGTGTGCTTGTAGATCTGCTGTTTTCACTAGTTTAGTTCATTTTTAAAACAATAAATACAAAACGAATGGTATTGGACATACAAAGTTTCCACCCGACAACGACGATATGTTTTCACCAATACAATATGACCCAGTCACAGAAGCCCTTGGAGCTGACAACCTGTTCTCCATTTTGCAGAGGTGGGAGCTGATGGAGCCATTGATCCGCCAGCAGGACCTCTGCCTGGCCATCACAGCCTTCACAGCAGGCTCAAAGGTCAAGATGGAGCCCTGCAGTGCAAAAGAGCCCAGACAGGTAAGAAGAACAAATGTGTTTTCATCCATCATGTGTTCACGAAGGTCTACCAGTGGCGTCAGTTCAGAAAAAGCTAAGGTATGGCAACATGACTGGTGTCTTGCACGCGCGCGAAGGCGCGCGTGCAAGACACCAGTCATGTTGCCATACCTTAGCAACAGGCATGATACATTTATTTTAAGAAGTACATTCTATTTTTCCCCCATTTCTACGGTTTTGTTCAAGGGCAGCTAAACTTGGCATAAAATAGTAAACGTGCCACAATTAACAATAATGAATTGCACCTGTGCAGCTGACCTGCAGAACCTGAGAATATACCATTTTGTCAAGATGGGGAGAATAAAAGTGTGGAGAATATAATTATAATACCTTGTTAAAGTGACAGTTAAATTTAGCATTTGTAGTTATTTTATTGTAATTTAACAACATAACCAGCACAGATAGACAAATACACATTCATGGAATTATATTTAAAAGTAACTTTTATTCTCCCCCCTGGACCCAGGGTATGGCAGCTGCATACCTCTGCCATACCCAATTGACGCCCCTGAGGTCTACTGATCACAGATGGTCATTTTCAGCAGCACCCTGCTGCCGTTGACACTCATTTACATACAGTCGATGCGATGCCATGTGATGCGATGTGAGAGTGCAAACTAGCAACACCAACTAGGCATTCCTGACTCGCTGCCCTCCACCCCCCCCCCCTGTCTAGCAACAGCAGGGGCGTCACAAGGGGGGAAAATATGGGACTGAGTTACTAGGGCCCATGGTGGAGGGGCCTTCATTATTTTATACTTTAGGTATTGAAAAATAGTAGATATACAAGCTCACAGCGCGGCACGAGTGCCAATCTTTGAATATATGTATTTTTTAAGCAAACATTTGTAACTCAGATTTTGCTTCTGGGGGGTCCCTGGAACTAAATATTTTGAGATGGGGGTCCGTGGCCAAATACATATCATTTTGGGGGTCCTTCACATGAAAAGGTTTGAGCACCACTGACATAGAAACATAGGTTTTTCAAAAAACCTTAGAAGGATTTGAAATATTCAAAGACTCGATTTAAAAAAAATCACACTTGTGTGAACTGAGCGGTGGAGGCTGTGTGTGTGTGTGTGTGTGTGTGTTTGTGTGTGTGCGTGCGTGCGTGCGTGCGTGCGTGTGTGTGTGCGAATGTGAGTCTGAACAACAGCGCCCCTCCCTTAACATGTGTGGTCAGAAAAGGTTACTGCAGGCTACAGACACGGACGGACGCATACAGACAGACATACATACCCACACACACCGCCACGCATAGGAGCGTTGTGACCACCGCTCAAAAATAGCAGATCTACAAGCTTGCAGTCATGTGAGCTTGCATATCTGCTATTTTTCAAAGGTTAAAGCACAAAATAATGCGTAATAATGCGTTCCCAGTATAAATGTGTTAAACCCCCTCCCGCTGTGAAGAACATTCATGGGGGGCCCACAGTGAATCCTTGTACCCACCCAGGGCCCAGAATTTGGTGCGCCACCCCTGGGCATCAGGTTCTTGATCTCTACCGTGTTGTTAGCTCCACTGTCATGCTGCAGTGTGTCTATGTAGGTGGTGCATCTCGTTCCCCTACTGGCTAGTTAGTGTGGTTGCTATAGGCAACCAGATGATTGTTCTTGTCCATTCCATTCCTGTAAACTTTTATTTTACCTACAGCAGAGTAAACCTTTTTTCTGTTAAACTTTCTGTAATCCCGTTGCCCCAAAAGTCCATTGTGTTCAATGGAAGTTTTTTTGTAACCTTTTCTGTAAACCCATAACTCCGAAAGTCCATTGAGTTCAATGGACTTTTTGTCCCTTTCCTTGGTCATGCGTCACGTGACATCACAATATTATGTAATATAAATAGTAAGACATTTCCCAGCGGATTCCTCACGATTACATTTCCCAGAATTGCACCTTTCTAGCTGTGCTTAACTGCTCCCACAGTGTCAGTCTCTGACCTTGTCCGTGACCCACGGGGGGCCTCTGTAGAGATCCACTTTTCTGATGTGGTCCACCCATGTTACATCAAGTGTCATTCGTAGCATTCTTGTATAGACGCCATCCACTGGGCTCCGTATAATAATGTACACCAGGTACGCCAAGCCCAATTTTCTTGGCTACTGCTGTCCCAAATATCCTGGAAAACACCATATAAAAAACAGATCAACATCACATATAGACTCTTTGACATCGTAAAAAGAATTTCACCTCAGCTTAGATTAGAGGGATGAAATTTGTTTAACACATACCAGATGCTAGCTGTCACTCACGGTATTCAACGTGGAAGAATTTGGAAGGTAAAAAAAGGGGTTGTTGCCTGGCTGCATCTCCTGTGGACCACACTACCAGACCAGAAAGAATGAAGAGAATGAAGCCCTTTGTGGTGCTGGCTCCAATCCGGCCAAAATGATGAGAGTAGATTTTTTTTATGGACGCCGTAAAAAACAAACACTCCCATAACTTCAGACCCCACCCTGCCTCTTCCCGGCTCTTCCTGTGTGGAGGCCGACCACTCGCATCCCTGCTGGACATGCAGTTGGCTTCACGCTTGATTTATGGCAATGAAAAGATGAGTTTTTAACTCGGACCATGTGTGCGTGAGAGTGTTTGTGGGATACATGCCAGCCTGTCCTCTCATCTCCCAGTAGGCCCTCCTCAATCCTTTGAGGATTTGTTTGGGTGCTTGCCCATCAATAAGCAATCTATTTTGCTGTCGGAGACATTTGGGGTCCGTGTCCTCTTGCTATCAAATGCACCAGAGGAAAAGAAAGAAAATATTGCATTCTGACTTTTATCTACAATTGAATGAGAAACTGTATCGTATTTAACTGAGGTATCTCATGTAGAAGTTGCTCCATTCATATCAACAATTTCACAGTGGAGGACAAAGTTTGGCCTGCTAGTCACTGTAGTCTACCGTAAAATACATGGCTTGGTGCAACACAAGATAATAACTGCACTGCTCAGACGTCGGTGGCGGTAAAAGTTGTAAAGCGTCTGTTGCCGAAGATCTGCTGTTGAATGGGCGGTGGGTACACTGTCGTGTCATGTCGCAAGTTGTAGGGAAGCGTTGGAAGCTGAAAGAGCAAGCTCAGTCGAAAGCTTTCGACCGTCAGACAGCAGTGGGCTTGTTGTTAGCACCATAGTAGCCGTCATCTCTCAGGTGCATTCAGCAACCTTTTTTTCACTCCTTTCAACCAACTGATCTCCCCACTTCATTCGACTGACAGTCTGTAATCTGTATTAGTTGTACAGTAGTAGCAGTTTGGTGGAGAGCTACCTTTAGCTATTACTACTGTATGCCTTCTCTCTCTCTCATTCTCTCTCTCTCTCACGCACACACACTGATTTATTCACACCCAATTCTCTTCTTGCACACTTTTCTTCTATCCAGAATCTCTTGAGGAACAAGTTCAGGCAAATAAATATAAAGTCAGACTCATGAAGATGAAAACCAGTTCTTCTTCTTTCGTGTATCATCATCCTTGATGCAATGACATTGCATTGCATTTGAGGACCCCCTTGAAAATGTTATGATGCATCTCAAGGGGTTTATCGTCTCTAATTGCATTCTGAAGTAAAATATTTGACGGTGTGGCTCTGCTCCTGTGATGCTCCAGAGCAAACTGTGCATGCGTGACACAGACTCTGAGACCACAAACCCCCCAAAGCAGAACCTAAATATACACAGTTATTACATGGACATGATAATAAACATATGAACAACCTCCTAGGGCAGAATCTAAAGATGAAGTTAAAAGCATTGAATGACATGCTGACATATTGAAAAACAAAATGCTACAACAAGAGGAGGCTGGAGAAGGAGGAGGTTTGTTAACCGACGAGCTGTTGTTGTGGTAGCAGCGAGAGACGTTGAGCATGTAATAGTGAATGTTGGTCTGCTTAAATACACCACACAGATTGAACCATTAGATCTTGGCCATATGTGATTGGAGGGTGTATGGGCGTGGACGGTGGAACCGGCTTGACTTCCATGCCTGCCTGAAGTACCGCAATGCTACATTTGTATTTACTGTGATCGATATTGGTGAGTTGAGAGGGAATGGAAGGGGATGACAACCGTTTTGTAAAGGTTCTCTTTCATTAGGAAATCAGGCAGTTCACTTGACTTTATATATTTACTAGAAAATAAGAGGGTAAGTAAAAAGAGAGAGACTGAGGATAGATTGAGGCTGTCATGAAAATTCCACACTTAATGAACACTTGTGAGATGAATCAATAAAGATGAATAAACAATCACTCTTGGTGTCATTCAATAATTGCAGAGCAATGTAGAGCAGGTCTTGACCACACATGAGTTTGTCTGTGTTTCTCACATGGCAGGTGAGATACAAGAGTTTTCAGCGGAGGGCATTTCCCTGTTGTTAACAAACGACCTTGCAGAAAAAGCTTAACGAAACAGAATGCAGAAAAGACAAGACTGGACTCACCTCCACTAGACAAAGTCAGGTGAAATGATTATAATTTTCCCATTACAAGTCACAAGGGAGAAGGTTCTGATACAATTTGATTCCATGTCACTTTTAGTCACCTTTCAATTCCATCCTGCTGGTTGTGGTCAGACAAACATTGGATGGATGGATGACCTTGCAGTTGGTTGGATCTGGTTGGTTGGATGGATGGATAGATTTGGCTATTGAGCAGCTCCACTGTAGTACACACACACACACACACACACACACACACACACACACACACACACACACACACACACACACACACACACACACACACACTAAAGTCTTGAGTGTCAACTAGACCCCATTTGCTTCCACTTGTACACTCTTGAGTTATATTAATACTCTTTTTACAGTGTAGTTGGATATAGTCGGGTTAATAAACCAGACCGCACAACACCACCCCCTGGCACCGGCAGGCTAAGTTGGATATTCCCTATTATATCCACTCGGGTCCATCTTTCTCATATTTAAATAAACACTCTTTACCTTTTATTGTGCTTTCACAGTAGTCACTGAGGGAAGGGAACCAGTAACTAACTGGTGGCCTTAAGGTCACAAACCTGCTCTTCTAACGTTTGGACTCTTGCAGCCCCCAGATCCCCCTTTGTGTGTTGTGCTTCTACTCAAGACTTTACACTCAATCAGATGTTACAACTAGATTACTTTCAAAGTTAAAAGGGACGTTTTATATGCAAGAATTTATGCATTTTTCCTGCTGTGAGATGGCAGTCTGCCGTATTCTGCAGCTGGATTTATACCGTGATTTTTCCCCCCCACTCTAAACACAGCAAGTCAATCATTCTTATGATTACTATAATCCACGTCTGACTCAGGCTCCATTACTCAACACTAAGTTGAACCTCCTGCACCAGTGCACATGCCCATGAACCAGAAAATAATGAGGAACAGACCATGGGCTAATATTCCTGTATTGTTTAAAATGAGTGGGAAATATTAACTCAAGTGAAAGGTTTTAGAGTTTGATGTCCACATCAGCAAATTATGACTGTCAACCATTAGAGAAAGGTCATAGGCTGAATACTCTCAACAGCCAAAACAGTCATTTACAGCCATGTCTGCTGTCAAAGTGTCTTTGAGCAGGATATTGTAGGCCACTCTTTCTCAATCTGGGGTCCAGGGACCACCATGGGTCCTTGGGGGCTCCAGGGGGTCCTAAATGATTGTTACTGTAGTTAGGAACCAAATGGACCGTTACAGGTCTGTAACTCAGAGTTAAATGAACACTGAAGATTTTACCATGTAGATTGGGATATACCCCATGTTGGTAACCCTTTACTTTCCGGTACAGTAATTACATGGTAGTTACCACGTAATTACAAGGTAATTACTTGGTAACCACCCCGTATTTACTGAGTAATAACTAGGTAATTACATAGTAATTACCTGGTGTTACCTGGTAATTCCCAGATACATTCCTGAGAACTACCAGGTAATTACTAGGTAATTTAAAGCATGTACCTGGTAATTCCATATTAACTACTTGGTAATACACTTAGCAATTACTTAGTTTATTACCCGGTGGTTCCCTGGTATTTTCTTAGATACTACAAGGTAATTATTAGGTAATTATAAGTATTTTATTATGTATTTACTGTAACTACCTGGTAATACACTTAGCAATTACTAGGTTTATTACCCGGTAGTTACCTGGTATTTTCTTGTATACTACAAGGTAATTATTAGGTAATTATAAGTATTTTATTATGTATTTAGCATGTAATTATAGTGTAACTACCTGGTAATACACTTAGCAATTACTAGGTTTATTAACCGGTAGTTACCTGGTATTTTCTTGTATACTACAAGGTAATTATTAGGTAATTATAAGTATTTTATTATGTATTTAGCATGTAATTATAGTGTAACTACCTGGTAATACACATAGTAATTACAAGGTATATTGCCTGGTATTTACCAGGTATTTTCTTTGATACTACCAGGAATTTACGAGTAGTTGCTTATGCAATTACTATATAATTACATGGTAACTACCATGTAATATACCTATTAATGTCTAGGTAATTCCTATGTATTTTCTTAGAAATTACTAGGTAATTACCGTTTAATTTCATGTTAACTATCATGTTATTTACCTGGTCCTTACCTTGATAGGTAACCCATTATAATCTGTGCATATACAAAGGTACTTACCTGGTATTTACCCAATAACTCCAAAAAGTATTTACAGGGAAATTACCCAGTAGTTACTGTTGGTTTGTACTGTAAAGTAAAGCGTGATCAATTTCATGACCTTACCTGGTAATTACTCAGTATTAACCCAATAACTACAAAAGGTATTTACATGGAAATTACCCAGTAGTTACTGTTGGTTTGTACTGTAAAGTAAAGCGTGATCAATTCCATGACCTTACCTGGTAATTACTCAGTATTTAGCCCATAACTAGAAAAATATCACATTACCCAAGACACTTGGACCGAAAATGCCCCCAAACTGACCAGTGTTCATTCATTTGCGTTCAGTGAATGCCAAGTCCTGGCTTTACAGTGTCTGTAAGTCTGCTTCTCCCCCTGAACAGCACACTGTATGTCAGGAGATAAGAATTCCCATCAAAAACCACCATTACCAGTCATCAAAAATTACATTAAGATGAATGCATACTATTTTTTACACCTCCTCACTCAAGACACCTCGCTGGGACAGATATGCAAAAACAGGTGAGCTGCCAAAGCTTTAATCCAATGAATTTCTTATAAAACATAAAACATAATTACAAAAAAGTGTAAAATATTAACAGTCAGGCATTTTTTTATCAAGTAGAGATTTCTCTTAAAAAAAAAAAAAGAAAAAAAAAAAGAAGAAAACATCAATGATAAATAATAACTATATGCAACACCTGTGTCGTAAAGGTAGTATATGACAGTTACCAAATTACAGCATGGGGTTAGAGGTTGGGCAAGAGGTTTGTCTACTGGAGCCAGAGAGGTAAATAATGAGACCAGATGCAAGTGTAACCCGTGTCTGGACAATAATATAGTTACTAAAACTAGGCACTCAAAGAATGTGTGGACTAGGTAAGCAGAAGACTCTAGATTCGTGGAGGGAGATGGTTGCTGTTTGTACAACAGAATGAAGCACAATGAGACTGATCTAACTTTCAAAGGTAAGAGATAGATGTTTTTTTTTCTTTTGTTGTTAGTTTCTCTGTACCTTTTAGTTTTATTTAGTAGCAGACAAAAAAATAGTGAAACAACTGTCTACTTGTAAAATGTACCCAAAAAGAAATAAAATAAAATGAGGAGTATCTGAATGACCAAAATATGATTTATTTGTAACTCTCTATTTAATAGTGCGCTGTCCCTGGTTCCACAACGTTTTGGTTATTTATCTCTATTTTGTCTTGGTCTATTTTATTTTCTCTACTGACCTATTATTGTCTTTATGTTGTTTTGTTGTTTGGTTTTGCTACATTAAGGTAATCTATTATTGTTGTTAGCTGTCTGTATAATGTTCTTATAATGGAACCAGGGCTCTTATTTTAGTTGTTTAATTTTAAACTCAACTTGAACCCTTTGAAAAAATACCAAAACACTTCAATAACAAGTAAAGAAAAATGAATCTGAATTAATCCTATAAACAGTCTAAATTCGTATCTTCAATTCAGATCAATCAATTAGATGATAAATCAAATATCAACAAATTCAACATTTCAATTGAACAAAAAAAAATCAAAGTCAAGTTACAATCAATATTTTCCTTTTTTTCCTCGCTCTCTTTTTTATCCTTCAGTTTGTTCTTCTGTTCGGTTCGTATGGTCAGTGGACCACTTGCTGCTGTTTACTTTTACTTAGATTTCTCTGGTGTGTAGGGATGAACCTGGCAACAGTACTTGTCCTACCACCATGTAGACAAAGGCACACTTTAACTCTTTCCTCTTCTTTCAGGTTACAGGTCGACTCTCAAGGGCCGCTCGCCAGTCTGCATGCTGCTTTAGGACTCCAGGAAGGATGAACAGGCTGCAGACGATTCCAGGATCCAACTATCAGTTCAATTCCAATAACCAAAAAACCCGGCCTTGAAAACAAAGCCAGAAGACTCATTAGTAGTCTTATTTGAAATAGCACCATGTTAAAACCCATAGGCCTATACTGTATCCCTTTGTCTTCATGTTTTCATCATAGATATATTCTGATTAAACTGAAGGTATAATTAACTACAGTTATCTTACTGAGTTACTGTCCCCCTTATTAAAGTGAAACCATCATAATAAACAAATGCTTCAAAAGTGTCATTTCCTATAACACCATGCTCACCATTAAATTACTTTTAGTGGTCTATTTAGTCAAGTGGAGCCTTACCAAGGGAGATGCTTCAAAGAACATTGCTGGGCTGCTGTGCAGTGAAATGTAGAAATAATCACTAGCAAAACAAAAACGTTTTTGCTAGTTTCTCTCTCAAAGCTTATTTCTAAATAAACCTTCTGGTTTTGCTCAATAAAGTCACTTCTCAATCAAAAATATCCGTTGCTCACTTCAAAAAGAATTATTTTCACTCAGACAATCCCACAGCTCCTGTCCTCTGTCTCATGCAGGCAAAGTAAAAAACAAGGAAGCATGTCTATACTTCCTGGTCTGAAAAGCACCTGATTGGCTAACTCAGCCAACTCACAGCAAGCAATGTTCTTATTGGCTTACAAAACGCCCCCTTTTAGATTGACTGCTGCTCTCACCAATCACACTCCATGTCATGTTACCATCATCATTTTAACCCCTGAAATGCCAGTTCAGTTATTGTGCTGAAATGACACTGTGTTTAGATTATTTGTTGGTTAGTTTTTCCAGCACATATTTAGGTCACTTGTAAATATGTTGATATCCTATTTATTTGTTACAGAGTAGAAAATTGTTTTAATTATTCTCTCTGTTTATCCTTAAGTCATTTAACCCTGGGTTACACAAGTCACTTGAGTTGGCCGTCTCAATTTTATATTGAATGAAATATAATTAGTAGGAGTAGAAATAATAGAAAATAAAACAATGTGCACAAACATCAAACAGATGTGTCCAATTGAAAAAAAAAAAAAAAAAAAAGAACTGACCTGCATAAAGCAAGGCCAGAGGCATCTCTGTGTTAATGTCTAAAACAATATCAGTCACACAGTTGTCGTTACATAAGGTTTCACTTCAAATACTTAATACATAAATTCAACAGTTGTTTTTTTTTTCTACTCAATTTTCTACTCTGTAACAAATAAATAGGATATCAACATGTATCTAAACACAGTGTCATTTCAGCACAATAACTGAACTGGCATTTCAGGGGTTAAAATGATGGTGGTAACATGACATGGAGTGTGATTGGTGAGAGCAGCAGTCAATCTAAAAGGGGGCGTTTTGTAAGCCAATAAGAACATTGCTTGCTGTGAGTTGGCTGAGTTAGCCAATCAGGTGCTTTTCAGACCAGGAAGTATATAGACATGCTTCCTTGTTTTTGACTTTGCCTGCATGAGACAGAGGACAGGAGCTGTGGGATTGTCTGAGTGAAAATAATTCTTTTTGAAGTGAGCAACGGATATTTTTGATTGAGAAGTGACTTTATTGAGCAAAACCAGAAGGTTTATTTAGAAATAAGCTTTGATTTCCGGTCTGGTTCCGGTCTCCCCCAAGCCCCCTGTGATTGGCTGAACCGGACGTAGGGAGCGCTCGGTTGTAGTCACTTGGACCGCGCGAGGTGCACCAAACGTTGCGTTTATCGTGCGCTTGCCCAGGCCTTACGGCCTGGGCATAAATATAACGATTGCATTCACCACGGCTTCGTAACTCGCGCGGCGCTCCGCCGGCTGCGCGGCCCTGGCCCGCTCTTCGCGGCCACTCGCGCCTGCGGCGCTCGGGGGCGAAGAGCAGGACCAAGGTCCGCTGGCCTTCGCGCCGCTTGTAATGTCGTGGACAATAACTTAATGTCGTGGACAATAACTGTGACATCTAACCATAAAACGAGCGCTCCCTTCATAGACACGCTTGGGAATCTGCTGGACGCGAGAGAAACTAGCAAAAACGTTTTTGTTTTGCTAGTGATTATTTCTACATTTCACTGCACAGCAGCCCAGCAATGTTCTTTGAAGCATCTCCCTTGGTAAGGCTCCACTTGACTAAATAGACCACTAAAAGTAATTTAATGGTGAGCATGGTGTTATAGGAAATGACACTTTTGAAGCATTTGTTTATTATGATGGTTTCACTTTAATAAGGGGGACAGTAACTCAGTAAGATAACTGTAGTTAATTATACCTTCAGTTTAATCAGAATATATCTATGATGAAAACATGAAGACAAAGGGATGATTTACAGTATAGGCCTATGGGTTTTAACATGGTGCTATTTCAAATAAGACTACTAATGAGTCTTCTGGCTTTGTTTTCAAGGCCGGGTTTTTTGGTTATTGGAATTGAACTGATAGTTGGATCCTGGAATCGTCTGCAGCCTGTTCATCCTTCCTGGAGTCCTAAAGCAGCATGCAGACTGGCGAGCGGCCCTTGAGAGTCGACCTGTAACCTGAAAGAAGAGGAAAGAGTTAAAGTGTGCCTTTGTCTACATGGTGGTAGGACAAGTACTGTTGCCAGGTTCATCCCTGCACACCAGAGAAATCTAAGTAAAAGTAAACAGCAGCAAGTGGTCCACTGACCATACGAACCGAACAGAAGAACAAACTGAAGGATAAAAAAGAGAGCGAGGAAAAAAAGGAAAATATTGATTGTAACTTGACTTTGATTTTTTTTTTGTTCAATTGAAATGTTGAATTTGTTGATATTTGATTTATCATCTAATTGATTGATCTGAATTGAAGATACGAATTTAGACTGTTTATAGGATTAATTCAGATTCATTTTTCTTTACTTGTTATTGAAGTGTTTTGGTATTTTTTCAAAGGGTTCAAGTTGAGTTTAAAATTAAACAACTAAAATAAGAGCCCTGGTTCCATTATAAGAACATTATACAGACAGCTAACAACAATAATAGATTACCTTAATGTAGCAAAACCAAACAACAAAACAACATAAAGACAATAATAGGTCAGTAGAGAAAATAAAATAGACCAAGACAAAATAGAGATAAATAGCCAAAACGTTGTGGAACCAGGGACAGCGCACTATTAAATAGAGAGTTACAAATAAATCATATTTTGGTCATTCAGATACTCCTCATTTTATTTTATTTCTTTTTGGGTACATTTTACAAGTAGACAGTTGTTTCACTATTTTTTGTCTGCTACTAAATAAAACTAAAAGGTACAGAGAAACTAACAAAAGAAAAAAAAACATCTATCTCTTACCTTTGAAAGTTAGATCAGTCTCATTGTGCTTCATTCTGTTGTACAAACAGCAACCATCTCCCTCCACGAATCTAGAGTCTTCTGCTTACCTAGTCCACACATTCTTTGAGTGCCTAGTTTTAGTAACTATATTATTGTCCAGACACGGGTTATACTTGCATCTGGTCTCATTATTTACCTCTCTGGCTCCAGTAGACAAACCTATCTTGCCTAACCTCTAACCCCATGCTGTAATTTGGTAACTGTCATATACTACCTTTACGACACAGGTGTTGCATATAGTTATTATTTATCATTGATGTTTTCTTTTTTTTTTTTTTTTTTTTTTTTTTTTTTTAAGAGAAATCTCTACTTGATAAAAAAATACCTGACTGTTAATATTTTACACTTTTTTGTAATTATGTTTTATGTTTTATAAGAAATTCATTGGATTAAAGCTTTGGCAGCTCACCTGTTTTTGCATATCTGTCCCAGCGAGGTGTCTTGAGTGAGGAGGTGTAAAAATAATATGCATTCATCTTAATGTAATTTTTGATGACTGGTAATGGTGGTTTTTGATGGGAATTCTTATCTCCTGACATACAGTGTGCTGTTCAGGGGGAGAAGCAGACTCACAGACACTGTAAAGCCAGGACTTGGCATTCACTGAACGCAAATGAATGAACACTGGTCAGTTTGGGGGCATTTTCGGTCCAAGTGTCTTGGGTAATGTGATATTTTTCTAGTTATGGGCTAAATACTGAGTAATTACCAGGTAAGGTCATGGAATTGATCACGCTTTACTTTACAGTACAAACCAACAGTAACTACTGGGTAATTTCCATGTAAATGCCTTTTGTAGTTATTGGGTTAATACTGAGTAATTACCAGGTAAGGTCATGGAATTGATCACGCTTTACTTTACAGTACAAACCAACAGTAACTACTGGGTAATTTCCCTGTAAATACTTTTTGGAGTTATTGGGTAAATACCAGGTAAGTACCTTTGTATATGCACAGATTATAATGGGTTACCTATCAAGGTAAGGACCAGGTAAATAACATGATAGTTAACATGAAATTAAACGGTAATTACCTAGTAATTTCTAAGAAAATACATAGGAATTACCTAGACATTAATAGGTATATTACATGGTAGTTACCATGTAATTATATAGTAATTGCATAAGCAACTACTCATAAATTCCTGGTAGTATCAAAGAAAATACCTGGTAAATACCAGGCAATATACCTTGTAATTACTATGTGTATTACCAGGTAGTTACACTATAATTACATGCTAAATACATAATAAAATACTTATAATTACCTAATAATTACCTTGTAGTATACAAGAAAATACCAGGTAACTACCGGGTAATAAACCTAGTAATTGCTAAGTGTATTACCAGGTAGTTACACTATAATTACATGCTAAATACATAATAAAATACTTATAATTACCTAATAATTACCTTGTAGTATACAAGAAAATACCAGGTAACTACCGGGTAATAAACCTAGTAATTGCTAAGTGTATTACCAGGTAGTTACAGTAAATACATAATAAAATACTTATAATTACCTAATAATTACCTTGTAGTATCTAAGAAAATACCAGGGAACCACCGGGTAATAAACTAAGTAATTGCTAAGTGTATTACCAAGTAGTTAATATGGAATTACCAGGTACATGCTTTAAATTACCTAGTAATTACCTGGTAGTTCTCAGGAATGTATCTGGGAATTACCAGGTAACACCAGGTAATTACTATGTAAAATACATTGTAATTACCTTGTAATTACCTAGTTATTACTCAGTAAATACGGGGTGGTTACCATGTAATTACTGTACCGGAAAGTAAAGGGTTACCAAAATGTTTTAAATGGGGGTCCGTGGCCTAATGCATATAACACGGGAGGTTCTTGAAATTAAAAAGGTTTAGAATCACTGCAGTAGGCAATATCAAGACATCAGCTACAAAGGCCTAAAAGTTTGAGCTTGTGTTCTCACCTCTTGTATGTTTTCTCTATCCACTATTGCAGAAATGGAAGCCAAAAGGGGCAGCATTACAACACATGGTCAGCGGACTGTGCCTGGACAGCCAGCCTCCATCGGGTCCTCTTGCCATCACTCAGTGTCGCCTCCAGATGGCCAGCCAGTCCTGGGAGCCGCAGCTAATCACCTGAGCCACACTAGTCAGGGAGAGAGGGAGGAGAGGAAGCAGATACTGGCCCTGGCTTGGGTTGCAAGGACCCAGGGGATCATGTCTGCATAAACTGTCTGTCGCCTTGGTGATGGATGAAAGGAACTGTCTTTTTTTTTTCTTTCTGTGATGTCTACTGCGAGCCCACGCCTTGTTGCGTCTGGGTGTCGAGAGTGCTGTTGAAAAAGGATTTGAAGGTCTTTCTACGCTACGGCATCTGAAGTCCTACCTTCATGTGTACAGTGCTTCAAACTCTTATGGACGCTGTGGTTCCTTTAGGATCATCTGAGCTTTTCATTGATTACCGTTGCACATCTCACTTATTATTTTCCTGTTATCTATCCTGGCTAACAAGTCACTTACAATTCCAGAATGGTGATAATTGCCTAAAAACAACTAAAAAGGAGTGCATATTGTACCATAGAGCATACGCTGAGCATACTTATCACTGACTCAAGTCAGTGCTCGTCATGTTGCAGAGTCTTACGTTGGGGTGTGTCTAATGATGGTGACCAGGGCAGCTGTATGTATAGCCAAACTGAGATCTGAGCTTTTCTTTTTCATTTTTTTTTAAGATAAAATAAAAATGCTGAATAGCAGTCTTGAAAAGTACCATGCAAAGCACTGTCAGGAATATTATTTATTGTTTTGCATGGTCAGACCCAAAGAATGTTTTTTCTTTTTTGTCTCTTCAAGATTTTATGTAAATATATGAAGCAGATGACAGCTTGTTTTTTGTGTACGGTATTCTATGTGTTGTTTGAAAAATAAAATGTACAAAGAGATTGTTTCCAGTCATTGGTTTGCAGAAATTATACATTTTGAAGAATCTGCAATAAAATAAACCAGTAAGACTCCCTAATCAGGAGATAAGCGACCGTCAGGTCGCATTCACAAACTTTAGAAGGCAATGGTAGTCAATGACACAAATGTAAAGTACAAAATCAACATACAAAAGCAAGTATGGGGAACTTCACAACACTGCAAAAAATGCTCTTGCAATAATGCACTTTCATTGGTGATTTCCTTATCAGACTAGAGCAATGAGAGACTTCATGAACAGCCCAAAACTGATCATTACAAAACAAAAAGGTTCTTACCACATGAACCTACCCATTTCATGGCACCAGTGTGCAAAATCACTTCTCAAGCATACTGAAATGGGCTTTGAGAGAATTACATAAAATGTTCTGAATGTAAAATTCTCAT